>NC_134355.1:77653507-77861007 GCF_048569485.1 Anomaloglossus baeobatrachus | reverse complement strand
TGATGCTCTGCACAGGAGGCTGTTCTGGGGGGGTTATGCTCTGCGCAGGAGGCTGTTATGGGGGGATGATGCTCTGCATAGGAGGCTGTTCTGGGGGGATGATGCTCTGCGCAGGAGGCTGTTATGGGGGGGTTATGCTCTGCGCAGGAGGCTGTTATGGGGGGATGATGCTCTGCACAGGAGGCTGTTCTGGGGGGATTATGCTCTGCGCAGGAGGCTGTTATGGGGGGATGATGCTCTGCACAGGAGGCTGCTCTGGGGCGTGTGATGCTCTGCACAGGAGGCTGTTCTGGGGCGTGTGATGCTCTGCACAGGAGGCTGTTCTGGGGCGTGTGATGCTCTGCACAGGAGGCTGTTCTGGGGCGTGTGATGCTCTACACAGGAGGCTGCTCTGGGGCGTGTGATGCTCTGCACAGGAGGCTGCTCTGGGGCGTGTGATGCTCTGCACAGGAGGCTGCTCTGGGGCGTGTGATGCTCTGCACAGGAGGCTGTTCTGGGGCGTGTGATGCTCTGCACAGGAGGCTGTTCTGGGGCGTGTGATGCTCTACACAGGAGGCTGCTCTGGGGCGTGTGATGCTCTGCACAGGAGGCTGTTCTGGGGCGTGTGATGCTCTGCACAGGAGGCTGCTCTGGGGCGTGTGATGCTCTGCACAGGAGGCTGCTCTGGGGCGTGTGATGCTCTGCACAGGAGGCTGTTCTGGGGCGTATGATGCTCTGCACAGGAGGCTGCTCTGGGGCGTGTGATGCTCTGCACAGGAGGCTGCTCTGGGGCGTGTGATGCTCTGCACAGGAGGCTGCTCTGGGGCGTGTGATGCTCTGCACAGGAGGCTGTTCTGGGGTGGATGATGCTCTGCATTTTCGGGTTATTTCTGGCTGTGGGTGATTGGATCTGACAGTAAAGTTCCGTCTTCTTTCTGTTTTCTCCGCAGGTTCCTGTAGATATTTCAGATTTCTTCCTCTTTTGCCCCCCCCCCCCCCGCCCCCTCCAGGGTGTCTTCCCTGCGGTCCGTCTCTCGCTCTGATGTTGGGTGCAGATACCTGACCAACTTTATAGACCCTAATTTCCCCATGTTACAGGTGTCTGACACAAGTCTCTGTTCGGATGTGGCAGTTTTTCAGGCTGGACGGTAAATCTGCAGCGCGGTGGTGTACGGTGCAATACGGCCAAACTCTAACTATCTTCACTTCTGCAGATTGTGCACTGCGCAGCGCCTGTACGTGTCCGATATACAACCGAAAACTTCATTTTGATATAAGAGCAAAAATGTCAGAATGTTTTCCAAAGGTCTCATTCACACAACTGTATTTTCGGTCCAAATGCATTAAGTAAAAAAAAAAACGGATCACTGCAGACCAATGTCATCTAATGGGGCAGTGCTGATGAATGATTTTTTTTTTCCTGCACCAAATCTATCAATTGACAGCTCTAAGCACACACCGGCACTGACAGCCAGCTGTGTGACTGAAAGCCAGGGACTCCCGAGGGCCACGTGTCCCAGCACCTTCCTAACACTATGAACCTGCATATTATTAATGTATCTGATTTGCCTTTGTTTTATGCAGATCTGCAGCATTTTTGCACCTATTAGGTAAGGCTGGTTTCACATCAGTGTTTTTCTGGCCGGCAAAAAAAACGCATGTTAGCGGATCCTGTTGAATTTGACTGTCTCTCTCTCTCTTTTATTTTTACATGTATGTTTTTTCAGCTCGGCATCTTTCTGTTTATTTTCAATAAAAACTTTGTTTTGGAAACTTCTTGTTAGCGTTAATAAAACGTTATTGATAAAATTGTGCACATTACAAGTCTGCTGCAGAAATGCCCTAAAAAATTGCCTTTTTTTTCTGCAGATTTTCCTCATCTCACAAGTCTAATGGGAAAATCCACAAATAATATGAATATTTATCACAGGAGAAATTGAAATGTTACAGTCTTAAAGGGGTTGTCCAGTACTTGGGCAAGCCCTTCTCAAGCCGTGTTTTCCCCTTTGAAAATATTAACAACTAGCTGTACTACCCGGGTTAATAACTGTTGTTAACAAAATAGAATGCATTAACATTCCCGGGATAGAATGTATAAATAGACTGTATTAACGCCCAGGATAGTAACTGTCTCTCTGTTTCTCTCCCATTCTCTGTGTGTCTCCCACTTTGTATATATTGCTCTGTCTCTCTATCTCTTTGTCTGTCTGTCTCTTTCCCTGTCTGTCTCTTTCTCCATCTGTCTCAATCTCTTTCCCTGTCTGTCTATCTATCTCTTTCCCTGTCTGTCTATCTATCTCTGTCTCTTTCCCTCTCTTTCCCTGTCTGTCTCTTTCCCTGTGTCTGTCTCTTTGTCTTTCTCTTTACCTGTCTGTGTCTGTCTCTTACCCTGTCTCTCTCTTTCCCTGTCTGTCTCTTTCCCTGTCAGTCTGTCTCTTTGTCTGTGTCTGTCTCTTTGTGTCTGTCTCTTACCCTGTCTATGACTGTTTCTTACCTTGTCTGTGTCTGCCTCTTTCCCTGTCTGTGTCTGTCTCTTTCCCTGGCTGCATTGTGACACGCCAACATCCATATAAGGGCATGGCTGCGCATTCTTCTGAAGTTCTGGCTTCACTGTGGCTCCCAGCTCCATTCGCTTTAATGGAGGCAGGTTTTATGGCGAATAACTGTAAAGAGCGGGGTTAAACTTTCCCCTCAAAACATAGGCTATGATGCTCTCGGGGTCCAGACGTGTGAATGTGCAAAATTTTGTGGCTGTAGCTGCGATGGTGCAGATGCCAATCCCGGACATTCACACACACACACATACATGCACACACACATACACACATTCAGCTTTATATATTAGATTATACTCCCCGCTGGTGTTGGGGTGGCCTCTCCCGAAATCGCAGGACGGTTTTCCGTCAGGTGACCCCTGCGACCAATTAGCGGCCTCTTCACTCTTCCCGCCTTCAGACAAATCACTCACATTCAGAGGACGATAGCAGCAGCGTTCAGTTATTATGTGTGTGATTTGTCCAAAGGCGGGAAGAGTGAAGAGGCCGCTGATTGGTCGCAGGGGTCACCTGACAGAAGACCGTTCTGTGATTTTGAGAAAGAGAAACCACTTTGCTTGTTTTGAGGTTGAAAATACACAGCAAACACTCATTGTGGGACCTTTGATGAGGGCTGTTGTTCCTGCACTTGGGGTCTCGCTTGGTTCTTTTCATCAGTGAATCTCATAGTCATCCAGACAATGCTGAAGTTAGTTTCTTAGGCTGTGTGCCCACGATCAGTGTTTGCAGAGTGTTTTCGCTGCGTCCAAAACGCTGCGATGTACAGTACAAGCACAGTGGATAGATTTCTAGAAATCCCATGCTACTGTGCTTGTGCGACCCACAGTGTAAACTGACCTGCGGTGCAGCTTTCCGAGCCACAAGCATGTCAATACTTTGCAGCAAAGTTGCAAGCGTTCTCTGTAGGGAGAACACAGCAACAGCCTGCAGCGCCCCAAACCCTGATCATGGGAACAGACAGCTGTGGTCTCCTACGGAGACTCATGGTCCCACAGGTCAGGACCTGTCACGTCCAGAACACAGCGGGCCCTGATCGTGGGTACGTACTCTTATTCGGTAACTTTTTCAGGTTTTTTTTTTCACAGAGTTCACATAAATAAAAAAATCACAATGATAAGATACAATGCAGCGAGGTTCCCTGATGGGAAGTCACTTACAAGCATCATCTAAAACGGGCATCTGAGGGCGTTATTGAAAGGGTTAAATTACCTTGGGCCACCGATCTCACACCACCATTACACAGTGATGCCCCACATCTAAAAGGGGGCTTTACACGCTACGATATCGTTAATGTTTTATCGTCGGGGTCACGTTGTTAGTGACGTACATCCGGCGTCATTAACGATATCGCAGCGTGTAATACTTACCAGCGACCTTAGGCGACCTCAAAAATGGTGAAAATCGTTCACCATGGAGAGGTCGTCTCAAGCTCAAAAATCGGTAAGGGTTGTTTATCCATGTTGTTCATCGCTCCTGCCTGCGGCAGCACACATCGCTATGTGTGATACCACATGAGCGAGGAACGTCTCCTTACCTGCCGCCGGCCCCAATGAGGAAGGAAGGAGGTGGGCGGGATGTTACGTCCTGCTCATCTCCGCCCCTCCGCTTTGATTGGCCGGCCGCTTAGTGACGTTGCGGTGACGTCGCTGTGATGCCGAACGTCCCTCCCCCTTGAAGGAGGGATTGTTCGGCAGTCAAAGGGACGCCGCCGACCAGGTAAGTACGTGTGACGCTGCTGTAGCGATAATGTTCGCTACGGCAGCGATCACAAACAATCGCATGCGCGACGGGGGCGGGTACTTACACACTCAATATCGCTAGAAATTGCTAGCGATATCGCTACCGTGTAAAGCCTCCTTTACTCCGGTCACTCCAGCCCGGCCCAAATGAGTACTAGGCATCAGAAGTTGCATCAAAGTGGGTGGGCAGGTGATTGACAGATTTGAATAAGTGAGGTTTTTTAAAGGTGTTAAATTTCTTTCCGCCACTGATCTCGCTTCATTACGAGGTGCTGCCCTGTATTTAACCCCTAAAAAAACAAAAGCACCAATTATACTTATTCAAATCTGTGAAGATTGGCTATTTATCCACCCTGATACCAGTTCAGAGTCTGAGAACCCGTTTGGGCCGGGCTGCAGTGAGCGGAGTCAGATTAGGGGCAGCGCTGTGTGTTAGGCCCCCTTCACACCTCCGTGTCTCCGGTACGTGCTAGGTCCGTGCCCACATGTACCAGAGACACGGGCACACGTATACCCATTAAAATCAATGGGTATATGTGCACGCACGTGTTCTGCCAGTGGCCCGTTCCTCTGTGTGGAGCAGACGTGTGCTGTGTGCTCCACACGACACAGATGCATGTCCGTGTTTCTCCGGCAGCACGGGCCTGCACATATACTACACGGATGTAGTGTGGATGCGGATGCACGTGACATGCGCCGGAGAAACACGTGGAATTGTAAAAAATAAAAAAACACATACCTCCAACAGCCCTGCAGTCTCTGCCGCGGCTGTCACCTGCATCCGTCCCCCAGTGAATTGAACAATGCATCTTCTTCACTGGGGGCCGGAAGCAGCGTTAGCGGGGCGTGTCCTGTGCCGGACGTTGTCAGTCAGCACCACAGACAGCTCCGGAAGAATCAGGTAAGGCGGGGTTTTCCGTTCTCCGTGTGTTATTACGTATAACACACGGTGAACAGGAATGTGCCACAAACACGGCACACGGGGAGCAAACCACCCCTTTAATATGTGCGTGAAAAACCGGTTCGTTTTTTTCACGTGCTTGTGAAGGGGGCCTTAGGCTGTATACGCCAATGATGTGTCGGTCGCGAATGATCCGACACAAAGATCCGGCTCCCTGCTGTGACTGACAGGAGCCGGATGACCAAAGTGAGCCACTAAAATCGCTAAATGGCTCTTTTCGCCGCTGAGACCCCACCCACCCGCGTCAAAACCCCGCCCACTCCGCAATCTAATTGGTCCCTTGTAAATGGGCGGGGTTTAGCCGCGGGTGGGTGTGGATCACTATAATCTTAAATATGTGTTCACCTGGGGTAAACAAATATTTAATAAAGGAGCCGAGAACGATCTGAATGACCGTATTACCAAAAAGAGCCGGACTGCCCATCACTAGTATATGTATGTTGCGTCGTGTCCTTCACAGCACACGTGCACGGCAAATCGCTGCAGAAATACTGCATAATGGATGCAGTGTTTCTGCAGGAAAAAAAGCAGATTTCATGTGCTCTGGATGCAGCCTCTCCCATAGACAGAGTGGGAGCAGCATCCAAAGCGCACGGAATAAGTGACATGTTGCTTCTTAGAACGCAGCGCTTAGGAACAAAATTTTGGCATCTAAATTGCTGCGCTCTCAAAAGCAACGTGCGCACGTCTCATGCACAATCTTCATAGGTTGTGCAGGGGACGCAGGTCGCATGCAGTTACGCTGCGGTGCAATACGCATTGTAAATGCATGAAATTTGGCAACGTGTGCATGAGCCCTAATGGTGATGTGAGATCAGTGGCCCAAAGTCATTAACCCTTTCTCTAGCCCAATGCAGTGCCCACTTTGCTGCCCATGTTTGTGCCAGTTTTATCTTTTTCCTAGTTGCTTTTTGTCAGTCTTCACAGCAGGGCCCCACATTGCATTGTGCTGTATTTTATTTGGATTTTTGTTGTTAAAGCTGTAAAAAAACAAAAAAAAACAAAACGAAAAATTGCAGAATAAGAAACTGGAAGAGCAGAGTTCAGCATCGTATCATCCAGAGGCAGAACATACAGGGGCGATACTGGTCTGTGCAGGGGAGCGGCCTCCAGCAGCGCGTGCTCACAGCTCAGTCACCGGCCTGAGCACCACATACATACAGCACCGCAAGCACACAACTCCTCCTGCTGCGCCCCCTGCCTGACTCTGACCCTGACCGTAAGCTCCGCCTCTTCCGGCCCCTCCACGTGACCGCCTTTCACCGGAAGTTCTGTGTACCGCTGGTGTGTGAGGTAATGTGCTCCGCCGCGGGTGTGTGAGGCAATGCGGCTGCCTCGGGTGCGCACAGCTCGGGGGTTGTGAGGCTTATTACACAGTCAGTAATGGAGCCGCCAGCACCGGTGCAGGCTCACGTAGTGATCTGTACCACGTGACTCTGGTGACCAATAGAGAGGGTTCCTGGCTGTCTGCCGGCGGTGCGGCTGCGGGGTCTCCCCCTGGTCTGCTCCCGTCCGTGCGCTGTACGTGATATTCACTGACCCATAGACGTGTATCAGGGATTGTCATCTGCTGCCAGATAGAGCGGACAGGTCTCTGTGTGCCTCATACGGACACACGGTCAATGTACAAACACGGACATGAGCCTGGCACCATAGGTTATAATGGGTACATGCGATATCTGAGAAACACGGACATATGGATGAGGCCTATAAGGGGCCGCAAAACAATTATTTTTCCTGTTGAGTGCATGTGTTGGGGTCTAAAAATGTTTTGCACATGGGTTTCGCTAAATACTTTGCACCATTTGGCTATTGGAGGTTCTCTGTGGCCATAAATCAGCTGAGAGGAGCCCAGAAGGAGATACAGCTCACTGACAGATTCTCAGTTACCTCCTTCACCCAGTATGAAGCTGGTTTCAGACGTTCATGTTTAATCCGGTACCAGTCACACACATGGTTATGGTCACACGTGTGACATCCGTGTTTGCATACGTGGGACATGTACCGGGTAAAACACGTGTCTCTGCAATGAAAAGCTGTTCTATATTTACCTGTATCCAGCGATGCTGCCTCCCGCTCCTGACCCCCGCTCATTATTTTCATTGATTGTTCACTGCCTGAGGATTTGGAAGCCGGAGCATCGCGGTGACAGGTGAATATATAGCAGTTTGTGCAGTGACATCCAGGGGGTCATCGGAGTTCCCAATGAACTCTCATGAACCCCTGGAAGTCACCTTTGTGACACTCGCTGTAGCGCAGTTGTCGCAGGGGTGTCATCAGGAGGTCATCAGAGAAATCCGATGACCTCCTGGACGTCCCTGCACACACACTACTGGCAGATTACTCACCTGTCACTAGCGATGTCCCCAGCGATGCTGTCCTCGGCGGTGCTGTCTCCTTCGCTGTCACCGCGATGCTCCTGCTCCCAGCTGCTCACTGCAGTGAATAATCAATGACAATAATGAGCGGGGGTCAGGAGCGGGAGGCAGCAGAGCCGGAGACAGCATCGCTGGGGGAGAGGTAAATATAGAAAATCTTTTTATTTAAAAACCCGGGTTTTCTCTTGTTCGTGTCACACTGATGTCACACAGATCACATCAGTGTGCGGTCCGTGTGACACCCGTGCTGCCGGAGAAAAAACGGGCACATCTCCGTGTGAAATAGCGGGGCCACACGGTCCGTGTGAACACACAACCGTGTGAGTACACAATAGGGTAACATGGGTGCGTGTGACATCCATGTTTAAAACGGATGTCACACGTACCTAAAACATGGACGTCTGAAACCAGCCTTACACCGTGCACTGCACAGAGGATATACAAGGAAAATGGTGCTAACGTTTTTAACCTTTTCCTATCCAATAAAATTTCCTGTTCAAAACAGAATTTTGCAATATGAATGAATTTTGTAAAATAAATCAACAGCAAATCAATTTATTCACATGTGAATGATAAACAAGGCAGTGGCCCGACAAAGGAGCGTAACGGAAGTTTTGGAATCCCCCCTTCCCCGGGTGACTCAGGATAGGAAAAGGTGAATAAAACCACCCTAGTTGTAAGAATGATTTCCGTTAGAATCCACCAAGGTGTCTTATGATTGTCTATGGTGGCAGATTCTGCTGCAATGCACTAAGCGTCGGAATCCGCTGACGGATTCCGTCACGTTCTACTGAGTATCCTCAGCATGTCCAGCAGAACGGTCTAGATCGTTTAAAATCACTCCTGGTCTCTCTCTCCCCTCTCACCCCCTCTCTCATACTCACCGATCACCGGTGCTGCGCTGCACAGCTGTCACAAAGCTCTGGCGGCTTCTCCTGCTTTTGAAAATGCCGGCCGCTCATTATACCCTCTCGTATTTTCTGCTTCCCCCGCCCACCGGCGCCTATGATTAGTTGCAGTCAGACCCGCCCCCACGCTGAGTGACAGCTGTCTCACTGCACCCAATCACAGCCGCCAGTGGGCGGGTCTATATCGTGCAGTACAATGAATAAATAAATAATTGAAAAAAAACGGTGTGTGGCCCCCCCTAATTTTGATACTAGCCAAGATAAAGCCACATGGCTGAAGGCTGGTATTGTCAGGATGGGGAGCCCCACGTTATGCGGAGCCCACCAGCCTAAAAATATCAGCCAGCAGCCGCCCAGAATTGCCGCATCCATTAGATGCGACAGTCCCGGGACTCTACCCAGCTCATCCCGAATTGCCCTGGTGCGGTGGCAATCGGGGTAATAAGGAGTTAATTTGCAGCTTATAGCTGCCACTAAGTCGTAGATTAATCATGGCAGGCATCTATGAGACACATTCCATGATTAACCTGTAAGTGAAAGTAAATAAACACACCCAAAAAATTCTTTTTTTGGAATAAAAGACAAAAAAACACCCTCTTTCACCACTTTATTAAAATCCCCACATACCCCTCCAGGTCCGGCGTAATCCACACGAGGTCCCGCATCCAGCTCTGCTACATGAAGCTGACAGGAGCGGCAGTAGAACACCGCCTCTCCTGGGAGCTCCACGCGGAAACTGAAGGGAGTCTCGCTGTCAGCGGGGACGTCAGTGAGGTAGTGCGGTGATGTTGGGGGGCTGTAGTGCCGGGGTGTGTGCGGTGATGATGGGGGCGGTAGTGCCGGTGTGTGTGCGGTGATGATGGGGGCGGTAGTGCCGGTGTGTGCGGTGATGATGGGGGCGGTAGTGCCGGGGTGTGTGCGGTGATGATGGGGGCGGTAGTGCCAGTGTGTGCGGTGATGATGGGGTCTGTAGTGCCTGCGTGTGTGCGGTGATGATGGGTACGGTAGTGTCGGGGTGTGTGCGGTGATGATGGGGGCGGTAGTGCCAGTATGTGCGGTGATGATTGGGTCTGTAGTGCCTGCGTGTGTGCGGTGATGATGGGTACGGTAGTGTCGGGGTGTGTGCAGTGATGATGGGGGCGGTAGTGTCGGGGTGTGTGCGGTGATGATGGGGTCTGTAGTGCCTGCGTGTGTGCGGTGATGATGGGGGCGGTAGTATCGGGGTGTGTGTGGTGATGATGGGGTCGGTAGTGTCACGGGGGGGCGCGGTGATGATGGGGTCTGTAGTGCCTGCGTGTGTGCGGTGATGATGGGGGCGGTAGTGCCGGTGTGTGTGCGGTGATGATGGGGGGGCTGTAGTGCCGTGGTGTGTGCGGTGATGATGTGGGCAGTAATGTCGGGGTGTGTGCGGTGATGATGGGGGCGGTAATGTCGGGATGTGTGCGGTGATGATGGGGACGGTAGTGTCGGGGTGTGTGCGGTGATGATGGGGGCGGTAGTGTCGGGGTGTGTGCGGTGATGATGGGGGCGGTAGTGTCGGGGGGTGTGCGGTGATGATGGGGGGCTGTAGTGCCGGTGTGTGTGCGGTGATGATGGGGGCGGTAGTGCCGGTGTGTGTGCGGTGATGATGGGGGCGGTAGTGCCGGTGTGTGTGCGGTGATGATGGGGGCGGTAGTGCCGGTGTGTGTGCGGTGATGATGGGGGCGGTAGTGCCGGTGTGTGTGCGGTGATGATGGGGCGGTAGTGCCGGTGTGTGTGCGGTGATGATGGGGGCGGTAGTGCCGGTGTGTGTGCGGTGATGATGGGGGCGGTAGTGCCGGTGTGTGTGCGGTGATGATGGGGGCGGTAGTGCCGGGGTGTGTGCGGTGATGATGGGGGCGGTAGTGCCGGGGTGTGTGCGGTGATGATGGGGGCGGTAGTGCCGGTGTGTGTGCGGTGATGATGGGGGCGGTAGTGCCGGTGTGTGTGCGGTGATGATGGGGGCGGTAGTGCCGGTGTGTGTGCGGTGATGATGTGGGCCTCTTTCTCTCGGCTAAAGAAAACTTAACGCAACGCTTTATTTCCCAGGAATCCGTTTCCTTTATTATCACACTATTTGCAAGGCATCTGGCACATGCGTCACACAACACATTGTGACAGTTGCCGCACAACGCAAGTGTGAAAGCGCCCTTAAAGGTGCTTTCACACATCAGTTTTTTGGCATCAGGCACAATCCGGGGTAACAACGGATCAGTTGCATCAGTTTTTTTCTATCAGTTCCTTCAGTATTTGGATGGATCTGTTGTGCTACTGGGCATGTTCAGTAGGCGCCCATAGGCTTTCATTGAACATGACGCTGGACAACGCCGGTCCTTTTTTTTGCCGCTGCCAAAAAAAGTTGCCTTTCGGGCAGCTGGACACATAAATTTTGCCGGCGCATGACGGATGCAGCGCAAGGGCATCAGGCACAATCCGACACTAATACAATTCAATGAGGGAAATAAACAGATTTGGCGCCGGATCTGTTTTATCCGTTTTTCGCCGGATTGTGCCTAATGCCAAAAAACTGATGTGTGAAAGCCGGGTCCATGTATCAGCTGTGTCCGTCCTGGCATTATAGCCCTTTATGCTTCAGTCCTGCACCCAGTCAGAAAACTGCACAGAATTTTTGTTACTGGCTCTAGGACCAGTCCACTATATGACTGATGTACTGGATAACTGGGAGCGGTCCTAGAAATTTGTGGGGTCGGTTTTGGTAACCATTTCCTTCCCAATTTTGTTACTTTGATATTATAAATTTTTCGGTCTTTTAAAAAAGGGTGTTGCTCACTGTGTAAATATTAAAAGACTACCCCCATCCTCCCAGAGAGTCCTACAAGCCACACACCCTTAATAAAGACAACAAAAATTAGGCCCATATCTCTGATCCCATATGGTGGATTTTAATTATAAAAAGCAAAAGTTTTATCAAAACCAAATACCAGGAAGTTTCAAAAACAAAGCAGCTTTATTTTAAAGCATTAGGGTATGTGCCCGCGATAAGGACTCGCTGCATCCTGGACGCAGTCTGTCCTGACCTGCGGGGCTGCGAGTCTCCTCCGCAGGAGACCGCAGCTGCTCGCACCCACTATCGGGGTAAAGCCGCACCATAGGTCAGTATTTGCTACGGAAAAACACGCACAGTGGGCACGGAATTTCTAGAAATCCATCCACTGTGCTTGTACTGTACAACGCAGCGTTTTGGACGCAGCTGAAGCATGCTACATCCAAAACGCTGCAAACACTGATCGTGGGCACGCAGCCTTACACACCAAAAAGAGACAAAAAAACGCAGCTTCAAAAATGCAAAAATAAATCCTGATGTTAAAAAAACGCACAAAAAAATGCACGTCACTTAATTTATATACAGTGAGGAAAAAGTATTCAGTCAGCCGCCAATTGGGCAAGTTCTCCCACTTAAAAAGATGAGGTCTGCCTGTAATTGACACATCACAGGTGACCACAACTATGAGAGACACAATGGGAAAATAAATCCAAAAAATCACTGCATCTGATTTTACGAGATTTTTTTTAAATTATGGTGGAAAATAAGTGTTTGGTCAATAACAAAAATTCATCTCAATATTTTATTATATATCCTTTGTTGGCAATGACAGAGGTCAAACATTTTCTGTTAGGCCCCCTTCACACATCAGTTTTTTTCCATCCGTCGAATTTTGAAAAAAAAACCGGATCTAGCGACTGATGCCGCTGGATCCGTTTTTTTCTCATAGACTTGTATTAGCGATGGATTGCAACAGATGGCCTCACATTTCATATGTCGTTTGACGTATCCGTTGAAAATTGTTTGTCCGTCGGACGGAGACGACGGACAAAGTAACTTTTTTTGTCTATGTCGAAAAAACAGACAGCGACGGATCCGTCGTCGTCCTTCGTTTGGCATGATGGAAACCTATGGGTGCAGGATCTGTTGTAATCTGTCAAATGACGGAATCCGGTGACAGATTCCGTGTTTTAACTGAGCATGCTCAGATGGGGTGTAAAAACACTAGGCTGAAAAAACTGATGCGACGGATCCGTTTTTTCGACGGATCCATCGGATCAGTTTTTCCACAATCTGCGACGGATCCGTCGAGCCAACGGATTGTGACTAATGGCAAAAAACTGAACTGTGAAAGGGGCCTAAGTCTTCACAAGGTTGGCACACACTGTTGGTGGTATGTTGGCCCATTTCTCCATGCAGATCTCCTCTAGAGCAGTGATGTTTTGGGCCGGTATCTGGGTAACACTCACTTTCAACTCCCTCTAAATATTTTCTTTGGGGTTGAGATTGGCAAGGCCACACCAGGACCTTTTATATGCTTCTTACGAAGCTACTCCTTTGTTGCCCTGGCGGAGTGCCTGGGATGATTATGCTGAAAGACCCATCATCTTCAATGCCCTTGCTGATGGAAGGAGGTTTGCACTCAAAATCTCACAATACCTGGCCCCATTCATTCTTTCATGTAAACGGATCAGTCGTCTTGGTCCTTTTTCAGAAAAACAGCCCCAAAGCATGATGTTGCCACCCCCATAATTCACAGTAGGTATGGTGTTCTTTGGATGCAACTCTGCATTCTGTCTCCTCCAAACAGGATTAGTTGTGTTTCTACCAAACAGCTCTATTTTGGTTTCATCAGACCATATGACATTCTCCCAATACTCTCCTGGATAATCCAAATGCTCTCTAGCACATTTCATTCGGGTCCAGACATGTACTGGCTTAAGCAGGGGGGACACGTCTGGCACTGCAGGATCTGAGTCTCTGGTGGCGTAGTGTGTTACTGATGGTAGTCTTTGTTACGGTGGTCCCAGCTCTATGCAGGTCATTCACTAGGTCCCCCCATGTGGGTCTGGGATCTATTGCAGATTTAGTCTTCCCAGCCTGGTGCAGGGCTACAATTTTGTTTCTGTGTCCTTCAACAGCTGTTTGGTTTTCACCATAGTGGAGTTTGGAGCGTGGCTGTTTGAGGTTGTGGACAGGTGTCTTTTATGCTGATAACAAGTTCAAACAGGGGCCATTACTACAGGTAATGAGTGGAGGACAGAGGGGACTTTTAAAGAAGATGTTACAGGTCTGTGAGAGCCAGAAATCTTGCATGTTTTTAGGTGACTAAATACCGTATTTTTTGGATTATAAGATGCACTTTTCCTTCCAAAAATTTGAGGGGCGCATCTTAAAATCCGAATATAGCTAACCGGGAGATGAATTGGTGGGGGGCTGTCTGTGTGGCTCTGTGTGCGGGCGGCCGGGTGCTGCCTCTCTATGCGGGTGGGTGGTCGGCCTTCTGGCTGCTGTTGGATCACCCCTTTTGATCTTTCCCAGTTTTAAGTGTTCTTAATAATATTTCTCTGTGTTATTAATAAACTTTTTCACACTTTTTGCATGCAACAAGGGACTCCTCTTGCTTCATTCCATTATTCTGGATTTTCCAGTACATGTTTGGTGTAGTTGTGCCCACTCTTTCCCATGTGTTGTGTTCTATGGCCTGCTGGCTGCCACTTTGTACAGCCGGGTGGCTTTGCGGACTGTGGTGGCTGTGCGGCAGGTGTCCTAGTCTGTCTACGGTTTCGGCTTCAAATGATGGCGCCTGGAGTCAGTGTGTGCGCAGATGGAGCTCTTGGATAAAAGCTCCATCTGCGCACATACCGCTCCGGGCACACCGCACCGGCCTGCTCCACCACACAATCACCGCAGCTTCTGCTGCCACCACTGACCCACTGCTGCCAGCACAGCCTCTGCCTCCTGTGACCCCACTACACCACTGCTGCCCCCCCCCCCACCCCGGTAAGACAACACCGGAGTATAAGGTGGACCCCATTTTTTTTTTTCTCTAAATTTGAGGTGCGTCTTATAATCCAGTGCGTCTTATAAAACAAAAATATGGTACTTATTTTCCACCATAATTTGCAAAAAAAAGTCTTGGCAAATCAGACGCGGTGATTTTCTGGATTTGGTTTCTCATTTTGTCTCATAGTTGTGGTCACCTGTGATGTCAATTACAGGCCTCATCTTTATAAGCTGGAGAACTTGTACAATCGGAGGCTGACTAAATACTTTTTCCCCCACTGTAATAGGTGCAGAAATGCTGCAACATCAAAAGTTCATCGTGGGAACGTGGCCTAATGCTCCTGTTGCCGCCCTGTATATTATTGCTTCCTCCCAGCGGTACATGGTGCACAGAACTCCTTGGCCTTTTCTGCTCATCCCGATCAGTTCAGGCTGGCGCTCTGCCCAATCTCTGTTTGAGCTCATTTTACTGCCAGAGATTGGAGTAGGACTTTCTTTGCTTTCTGCACAGGTTGCCAGTGATTGTTCAGGGTTATTGATGTGGTTACCTGTCTCATTTAATCTGTATCCGGCACAGATTAACAGTCTGGTAATGATGGATGATGACTTTCACACAGCGTACAAAACTGGCACACATCACGAGGCACAACCTTTCTTACAGCGGTGTAACATGAAGCGCCCGGACCTCAATGCAACATCTCCAACTAGGGCACCAATACTCTCGGGGTCTCTACAGAGATTGTCCACTTCTTAAATGCCCGAGTCCTCCGAGAAGAATTAGAAATGTCTATACCCTCATTCCACTCTGGGGCCGTGATGTCGGTGCTGGGTCCCCCAACGCTCGGGGGACTTTCTGTTTCATGGACAGTGCAGGAAATCGGCCAATAAGGCGGCTTTCACACATCTGTTTTTTCCTGTGCGGCACAATCCGGCTCTCTGCAGAAAAAACGCACCCGTTTTTTTTTTCCGCCGGTTGCGTTTTTTTTGCATAGATTTACATTAGTGCTGTATTGTGCCGCATGGGCTTGCGTTCCGTCCGGTTTTTGCCGCATGCGGCAGATTTAGCCGATGCGGCGGCCGGATGGAACGTTGCCTGGCACGTGTTTTTGTCCAGCAAAAAAAAACCGCATCGTGCCACATCCGGCCGATGCGGCGCAATTTTCAATGCATGCCTATGGACGCCGCATGCGTTTTTTCCCACTGCACATGCTCAGTAGCCTGCCGCAAGCAGCAAAAAACGGACGGGCCGTATGTAAAAAACGTATGCAAAGGATGCGGTTTTGTCGCCGCATCCGTTGCATAGGTTTTAGAGCCGGATTGGCCGGCTCTGCTAAAACCGGAGGTGTGAAAGCAGCCTAATCAACAATATGTTTTCTGGAGTTTTTCCTGCAGACTTTCTCTATAGGGTTTCAATAGCTCCATGTAGAAAATTATACTAAAAACTTAAAAAAAAATTCCAAATGTTACAAATAAAATAAAAAAAATAGCATTTTAAAAGCAATTTGTTGAAGCCTTAAAAAAATAGGTTTTGCTTGTAAAAAAAATAATAAAATTTATAAATATCTTTGTAATAATTTTTATTATTATTAATAAGAACAATAATATTTTATTACTCGTTACCTGTCTTGTATCCCCCTGATAAATGATTTATACCCACCCAGATATAATCCTTCTCGGATCCAGCTCAGTGCTGATAGCCACTGCTGATGAGCATATCATGGTCGCACCATGTGTACGGCTCCTACCCACTCCTTTATTCATAGGGAGCATTCATCCCTATATGTGGATGTGGTTCAGCTCGATGAGCATGGCCGATGTAGAATTGCTTGTGTATACGGGTATTCATTTTTTAGCTATAATATTTACCGCATATATTTTTTGCTAATGATTCTTTCCTTTATAGCTCATTGTATCTTACAGCAATGTGCACAACCTCTGTACGTGTTACCCAAATGTAAATATACCAGGCATTCATGTGTTATAGGGGACCTGTCACCGTTTTTTTGGCCTATAAGCTGCGGCCACCACCAGTGGGCTCTTATATACAGCATGTTAGAATGTTGTATATAAGAGTCCAGGCCGCTGTGTACAACATAAAAAACACTTTATAATACTCACTTAAACCGGTCGCTGCGTGGATGTGGCTCAGATGGGCGTCTTCATCCTCCGGTGCCGGCGCATCCTCTTTCGGCCATCTTTGTCCTCCTTCTGAAGCCTGGGTACATGACGCGTCTAAAGTGGGCTTTACATGCTACAACAAATCTAACGATGTGTCGGCGGGGTCACGTCGTAAGTGACGCACATCCGGCATCGTTAGTGTTGTTGTAGCGTGTGACAGCTACGTGCGATTGCGATTGAACGTAAAACCGTTCATCGCATACACGTCGTTCATTTCCTTAAAATTGCACGTCGGGTTGTTCAATGTTCCCGAGGCAGCACACATCGCAGTGTGTGACACCCCGGGAACGATGAACAGATCTTACCTGCGTCCCACTGCTCCCGGCCGGCAATGTGGAAGGAAGGAGGGAGGCGGGATGTTTACGTCCCGCTCATCTCCGCCCCTTCGCTTCTATTGGCCGGCTGCCGCATGACGTCGATGTGACGCCGAACGTCCCTCCCACTCCAGGAAGTGGACGTTCTCTGCCCACATCGAGGTCGTATGAAAGGGTAAGTACGTGTGACTGCAAATAATCGTTTGTGCGACACGGTCAACAAATTGAACATGCCGCACATACGATGGGGGCGGGTACGATCGCATACGATATCATATGTGATATCGTAAAGTGTAAAGCAGCCTTAAGTCATGCGCACTACAATACTTTGATCTGCCCTGCTTAGGACCTGAATGCCAGCGAGTGTGTATGACGTCAAACGCGTAATACACTGCAGCTTCAGAACGACGAAAGAAGCAGCAACAAAGATGGCTGAAAGAGGAGGCGCCGGCACCAGAGGACGAAGACGCCCATCTGACCCACATCCACCGCAGCGACCGGTTTAGGTGAGTATTATAAAGTGTTTTTTATGTTCTACACAGCGGCCTGGTCTCTTATATTATTATATCTTACATGTTAGAATGCTGTATATGAGATCCCACTGGTGGGGGCCGCAGCTTATAGGCTGAAAAACTGGTGACAGGTTCCCTTTAAACAATATTGGAAGGGTTTTGCACTTTTGATATTTCCTTTTTGTGAGAAAAGAAACCTCCTTCTCTCCCCTTTGCCACTGCTAGACCCCTGGCTATCAGCTGTATAATCTACAGTGTTCAATTACCCTGCAGCGCCACCACTGGAGAAATGACTGTATTACACAGTTCACCTTGCACTGAAGGGGCTGGCTAATGGGTGGGTGTGTTGGGTCCTCCATGGAGAGAGACTTTTTATATCCTCTCTTTGACCATTCAAATTAAAAGTCGGCCCTACTCACTAGATGGCTGTTGGTTGTCCCCTGCCCCTATACTGAGGAAGAGGAGTGCTCGTTCTCTGAGAGACCCATTGACTGACGTCTCCATACGACTGACAGTCCGAAATGACACAAGCCAGATCGACATCTATACTCCAGGGCTCCCTACACATTAGATTGTCTGCCAAACCTGCCAATATCGGTGGGCTCTGCTCTTATTAATGTATTCTAATGTGTAGGGGGGACTTTACATATTATTGACCTTTCCTTGGAATTGGTCATCGGTATCTGATCATTTGGGGGTCCCACACCCCCACCGGTCAGGTGATTATAGCTCTCGTCGTGAAGGCCGGATGTAAATGGTGTGCTCAGCTCCCATTCATGTCAATATATACATATACTGTATATAAAGTGTGTAACTTTTTTTTTTTTTTTTTTTCTTGTGCTCCATGTATTTTTAAGTTTAGGTATCATTAAATTTGCGGGCTGATTTTGGTTGTTGTAGATGTGGTATATTTGTATTTATTTGCATTTTTGCAGGTTTTTTGGGCTTATTTTTGAGATAATGTCTAAAAATGTGGTGGGTGTCAGGGAAGTCCCGATCAACATGCTAGTGGTATAAGGCTACGTGCCCACAATGAATGTTGATTTTACAGTTACAGCACAATGGATGGGAGTAACAGAAATCTCATGTCCACTGCGCTTCGTTTTTACTCAGCGTAAACTGAGTTGTGATGCGGTTTTCTAATCCACAACATCTCAATATCTATTGTAGATACACTGAGTTCTCTGTGTGGAATTTCCCCATAGACTTGCATTAAATGTGGAAAATATGCAGGTGAAAAAACACACTTGTTGATAGTGCGTTTCCGCAGTGTAGACACATTTAAAAGGTACGGAATCCGCACTTAAGGCGCCGCTCACATCAGCGGTATTTTGCCGCAAAGCCGGATCCGTCACAAATGCGTTTCAGTTCCATTCATTTCCAATGGAGTCGTGGCAAGATGCGGTGACATGCGGTTGTGTATGACACACGCAACCGCATCTTGCCGAGATTCCATTGGAAATGAATGGAACTGAAACGCATTTGTGACGGATCCGGCTTTGCGGCAAAATACCGCTGATGGAGCCTAAGAATATAAATACCAGGAAGTTTAACCCAATAGCGATGGCCTAACGTCTCAAGACGTCAGAAAAACAGGGTACTTATTCTGTTCCGACTCTTTGAGACGTCAGGCCGGAAAAAGCTTGTCGCGCCCCCCAGTGACGGAAAATCTCGTGGGTTTCAGCTACCGGAGGTAACTGAGACCCCTAAGATTATAATCGGGGTGTTTTTTTTGGACCCCGATAATGTGATCGCCGGTATACATCGTATACCGCCAATCACATAAAAAAAAAGGCAAATAATACTGATTTCTTTCTGATCTGACATGATCAAACATGTCAGATAATAAAGAAATATAAGCCCCTAGTGCCCCCAAAACCCCCGGTCCGGAGAAATCAACCCCCACCCCCCCACCCCCTCCGGAACATCCAAAATGGCGCCGAAGCGCGCCGAAAACTGCAGCCGCCGACGACTCTGCATTAATTTCCTTCTGATCTGAAATGATCAAACATTTCAGATCGGAGGGAAATGTCCTCCCCGAGCCCTCCTCTGGTCCCCCCGAGCCTCCTCCGGTTCTCCAGAGCCCCCCCCCCTTCCTCCTCCTTCGGAGCATGCAAGATGGCAACGTACACAGTAGTTCGTGGCCCGCATTCATCCTCCTTTCCTCATTTCTGTCGCATGTGACATGTCACATGCGACAGAAAAGTCGTCCCTAGGTCCTGCCAGGTCTCCCGCCGTCAGCCCCCGGTCTTCCCCGTTACCTGGCTGCCGCTTCGTCCCCGCGATCACTCCGCCTCCCTTTGAAAAGCTGGAGGCGCATGCGCAGACAGTGAGGGACGCTGAGCTCACTACCACAACTGCTGTACTGTGGACAGGGGGAGTGTGAGTGCAGTAATCTGCAGCCACACTCCTCACATGGAGGGCCTGCTGTTCCAGAAAATGGGGGGTACGTTCTCTCAGCGTGCCCCTCATATTCTGGAATGAGGTTACTGCAGGTCACTCTGCCCTAGGTTGGACCGGGGCAGTGTGAGTGCAGTATTCTCAGATTACTGCACCCACACTGCTCACAGGAAGAGCTTGCTCTTCCAGAAAATGGGGGATACGTTCCCTGAGCGTGCCCCCCATATTCTAGAAGGTCCAGAACCTCCAAAATGGATTACGGCGGACCGGAATTTTTTTTTATTTTTAATAAATTGGTGAAAGAGGGAATGTTTTGGGGTGTGTTTTTTCAAATAATTTTTTTTTTTTTGTCTTTATTTTTTTTTATTACTGACTGGGTTAGTGATGTCGGGTATCTGTTTAGATGCTGTGACATCTCTAACCTCTGGGCTTGCTGCCAGGTGACATTACACATTTAGCATCAGCCCCATTTATTACCCCGTTTGCCACCGCTCCAGGGCAACGGGATGAGCTGGGGCGAAACGCCAGAATTGGCGCATCTAATGGATGCGCCACTTCTGGGGCGGCTGCGGCCTGCTATTATTAGGTTGGGAAAGGCCAAATAACTATGGCCATTCCCACCCTGATAATACCAGACCACAGCTGTCTGCTTTACCTTGGCTGGTAATCTAATTTGAGGGGGATCCCACCTTTTTTTTTTTTTTCTTTCTAATCATTTATAAATAATTATAAAAAAACAGCTTGGGGTGACCTCCAAATTGGATCACCAGCCAAGGTGAAGCTTCCAGCTGTGGTCTATAGGCTGCAACCGTCTGCTTTACCTCAGCTGGCTATCAAAAATAGGGGGGGCCCCACGGTTTTTTTTTTTTAATTATTTATTTATATTTGGGCTAAATACAAGGCACAACACAATGAAAGTCACTAACGGGCACCAGCTTAGAATATGCAGGGGGTAGGACATTATATATGTGTTAGACATCTATCCATCCATCGATCCTAGCTCTTTAGGCTATGTGCCCACAATCAGGATTTGCAGCATTTTGGATGTAGAGTGTTTTCACTGCGTCCATAACGCTGCATTGTGCAGTACAAGCACAGTGGAAGGATTTTTAGAAATCTCCTGCCCACATCACTTCTTTTCTCTGCAGCATAAACTGACCTGCGGTGCGGCTTCCTGAGCAGCAGGATGTCAATTTATGCTGCAGAGAATAAAGTGTTCTTCGGAGGAAGAATAAAGTCTGCAGCAGTTTGAACCCGGAGTGTATACACAGGTAGCTGCGTTCTCCCGTGGACAACACTCACATCTCTGCAGGAGGGCTGGCACTGCATCCTAGACAGTGTCGCCAGATTGTGGGCACATAGCCTAAAAGTGAGAAATTTGGCGCAATAGCAACATTTTTGTGAAGTACCTGTAGATTCAAAATTCTCACTATACCCCTGAATAAAGTGCTTGAAGGGTCTACTTTCCAAAATGGAGTCACTTGTGGGGGTTTCTGCTGTATAGGTGACCTGGGGGCCCTGCAAATGCGACATGGTGCCCACAATTTGTTTCAACTTTTACAAAATTCAAATCATGCTCCTTCCGTTCCGAACCCTACTGTTTGTCCAAACAGAGCTTTTTTCACCACATATGGGGTATCACTGCGCTCATAAGAAATTGGATAACAAACTGTGTGCTCCATTTTTTTGCTATTTCCTCTTGAAAAGTGAGGAATTTTGTGCTAAAGCAACATTTTTCTGAAAAAAAAAAATCAAAATTTTCAATATGACTACCTAAGGTTATGAAATTCTATGAAGTATCTGTGGGTTCAAATGCACACTATACCCCTAGATAAATTCCTTGAAGGGGTCTATTTTCCAAAATGGCGCCACATGTTGGGGAGCTTCACTGTTTAGGCACCTCAGGGGCTCTCTAAATGCAACATGGCGTCCGCTATTGATTCCAGCCAATTTTGCAGTCAAATGGCACTCCTTCCCTTCCGAGCCCTGCCATGCCCCTAAACAGTTGATTTCCACCACATATAAGGTATCGCCAAACTCAGGAGAAATTGCACAATAAATTTTATGCTGAGTTTTTTCCTTTTACTCTTGTAAAAAAAAAAGCTACCTGGTTGAAGTAACGATTTTGTGGTAAAATGTTATTTTTTTATTTTCATGGCTCAATGTTAAAAAATTCTGTGAAGCACCTGGGGGTTCAGGGTAGTCACCAAACATCTAGATAAATTCCTTGAGGGGCCTAGTTTCCAAAATGGGGTCACTTGTGCGGGGTTTCTGCTGTTTAGGTACCTTAGGGGACCTCCAAATGCGACATGGTGCCCGCAATCTTTTTCAGCCAAATTTCCTAACCAAAACTCAAATACTGCTCCTTCCGTTCCAAGCCCTCCCATTTGTCCAAACAAAGGTTTCAGACCACAAGTGAGGTATCACCGCGCTCATAAGAAAGTGGATAACAAGCGTTGAGGTCAAATTTTTGAAATTACCTCTTGAAAAAGTGAGAAAATTGATGCTAAAGCAACATTTTTGAGAAAATTATTAACATTTGCAATATGACAACGTAACGTTAACAAAATCTGTGAAATACTTGTGGGTCCAAAATGCTCACTATACCCCTAGATAGAAGCCTTGAGGGGTCTAGTCTCCAAAATGGCATCACTTGTGAGGGGATTCTTCTATTTAGGTACCTTAGCGGACCTGTAAATGCAACATGGTGCCCGCAATCTATTTCAGCCAAATTTGCTTTCCAAAATTCAAATATTGCTCCTTCTGTTCCGAGCCCTCCCATTTATCCAAACAGAGGTTTCTGACCACATGTGGGGTATCTGCGCGCTCATAAGAAAGTGGGGAACAAGTTTTGGGGTCCATTTTGTTGTATTATTTCTTCTAAAAGTGAATAAATTTGGGTTAGAGCAGCATTTTTAGGTAAAATTTAATTTTTGCTTTTTTTCATTCCACATTGCTTTTGTTCATGTGAAGCACCTGAAGGGTTAATAAACTTCTTGAATGTGGTTTTGAGTACTTTGGGGGGTGCAGTTTTTAGAATGGTGTCACTTTTGGGTATTTTCTGTCATCTAGGCCTATCAAAGTTACTTCAAATATGATGTGGTCCCTAAAAAAATGGTTTTGTAAATTTTGATGTAAAAATGAAAAATCGCTGATAAACTTTGAACCCCTCTAACTTCCTAACAAAAAAAGATTTTGGTTCCAAAATCGCGCTGATGTAACGTGGACAAGTGGGAAATGTTATTTATTAACTATTTTGTGTGACAGAAATCTCTGGTTTAACGGTATAAAAATTCAAAAGTTGAAAATAAATTTTCAAAATTTTTGCCAAAATTTAATTTTTTTCATAAGTAAACACAAAAAATATTGTCCTAAATTTGGTACTAACATGAAGTCCAATATGTGACGAAAAAACAGTCTCAGAATCACTGGGATCCGTTGAAGCGTTCCAGAGTTATAACCTCATGAAGTGACACTGGTCAGAATTGCAAAATTTGGTCTGGTCATTAAGGTGAAAATTAGCTCCGTCACTAAGGGGTTAAAAACAAAGCATCTTTATTTAAAGCACGACACACCAAGTAGAGATATAAAACGCAGCTTCAAGAACGCAATAAAAACGCATTTAAAAAAACACAATGAAGAAATGCAAATAAACAAAGGTGCAGAAACTCTGCAGCGGAAAAAACTCAATAAATACTGATTGTGGGAACGTAGCCTATAGGCCCTGTCACACACAGAGATAAATCTGCGGCAGATCTGTGGTTGCAGTGAAATTGTGGACAATCAGGGCCAGGTTTGTAGCTGTGTACAAATGGAACAATGTCCATGATTTCACTGCAACCACAGATCTGCCAAAGATTTATCTCTGTGTGTGACGGGGCCTTTAGTGTGAGTGCACATGATCAGTGTTAGCAGCATGTTGGACACTGCATGTTTTTGCTGCGTCCAAAACTCTGCGTTGTAGAGAAGAAGTGGATGGGATTTATACAAATCTCCTTCCCGCTGTGCTTTTTTTAGATGCTCTGAAACGGACATGAGACTATGCTTTCCAAGTCGCAGCATGTGAATTTTTTCTTGCGGAGACGTGAGTGCTTTGAGCGGAAGAACACAAGGAAAATACGCTGCACGCAGAATCCTGATCATGTGCACGGACAGCGCATTCTCCAGCCCAGGACAATAGCGTCTCTGCAAGAAAATACACACTCCGTGAATGCATGGAAGCCTAATCGTGGGAATGTAACCTTATTCTCACCACTATTCACCAGTGGGGCACACCGGAGTATCTATTTTCCAGGGTGTCAGAACAAATAACCTAACATCTGCTAGTTAGAGTCCAGAGTATTTTAGGAGTTATGAATTTTACTGTACAGGCAGTACACAGGTTACAAATTTCCAAGGTACTTACATCTCCTCCTAATTACTAATGTAAGATGTTCAGGGAAAAGAACAACTAAGGCTAGTTTCACACATCCGGCATTTTGCCGGATCCGGCACACTTAAGTACAGTGTAATACTGTACAATGGCATCGCGGCAACCTCCAGTCACATGCTCTGGTCACATGATAGCATGTGACCGGAGGTTGCTGCGATGTCATTGTATTGTATACACTGTACTCGAGTGTGCCGGATCCGGTAATCCGGCGAAATGCCAGATGTGTGAAACTAGCCTTAGGGGTACTTTGCACACTACGACATCGCAAGCCGATGCTGTGATGTCGAGCATGATAGTCCCCTCCCCAGTTGCAGCAGCGATATCTTGTGATTGCTGCCGTAGCAAACATTATCGCTACGGCAGCTTCACATGCACTCACCTGCCCTGCGACGTTGCTCTGGCCGGCGAACCGCCTCCTTCCTAAGGGGGCGGGTTGTGCGGCGTCACAGCGACGTCACACAGCAGGCGTCCAATAGAAGCGGAGGGGCAGAGATGAGCGGGACGTAAACATCCCGCCCACCTCCTTCCTTCCTCATAGCAGCCGGGACGCAGGTAAGGTGATGTTCCTCGCTCCTGCGGCTTCACACACAGCGATGTGTGCTGCCGCAGGAACGAGGAACAACATCGTACTTTGGCTGCTGCAAAATTATGGAAATGTCGGACCCTACACCGATCATACGATAACGGCGCTTTTGCGCTCATTAATTGTATGTAAAAGGATTCACATACTGCGATGTCGACAGCGACGCCGGATGTGCGTCACTTTCGATTTGACCCCACCGACATCGCATCTGCGATGTCGGAACGTGCAAAGTACCCCTAATACGCACCTAATCACTCACTTTCCTGCCGTGCCTGACGCTCAGTCCTCTTCCTCCCTGACATTCATGCGCCTCTTTATATAGGCTGGGTCCTCCAAGTTTCAGATTCGGGTTACGACGTTGAGCGTTGACCGTACGTAACCTTATGACGTGCTGGGACCTCCAAAGCCTGGATGTGGTCGAAAGTCTCGGCCTACAGTGAAAAGGCCAGAGATACGACACACAACAGCATAAGGAAGAGTACCGGATGGCGGCAGAGGGACGGCCAGAGAAGTCAACAATCGGGTATTAGAATTTGGAGGGCCTTGTTCCAACTTGCATACAATTTCGAGTTACGAACAGACCTTCAGAATTTAGCTGGTATCCCATGGACTGCCTGTACTGGGACAAACCTTGTTTCTAGAGCAGACTCCTTTCTCGTTATGGACGGTGCCATTGACCCATCACCTGACACTTCCGATACATACATTAGTTTTATAGCCCGTGTAACAGAATGGAATTTAAGAAGAAGAAATAAATCCCCTGGCATTTGTTTTACCATGGATTATGCCAAGTGGAGATCTGCCACTCACTTAGGTTGTTATTACAACAGATGGTATCTGCGCTTCCTAGTTGTGTACGTGATGGGTATTTCTCAATCCGTTCCAGTCTCATCCTGTTATAGTATCTCAACAGTATTTCTTACCAGCCACTCCCTTACCCAACAATCATTTTAAAGGATTTAGAACAGGATTACCCTGTGGGCATTAGGGATGTGTGTGAGGTCTGTATTTCTGGCATCATCTGTCGGTGTGAACGTGCCGTGACGTTGTTGATTTTGGCATTGGCCGCTCCGGTTTGGAGCATATTTTCCTTAGTTTGTTTATGTTAGTTTAGCGTAGCCTGGTAAATGGGTCTCTTATATAACCTTCTTAGTGAACCGCTAACACGTAGCCTCAGCTGTAGCTTCAGGTGCTTGTACCGGGTGAGTAACGGCTTCACAAAAAAAAGAAATCAGAATCCTGAAATATTTCAATGGCTCGTCAATTAGTGTTAATCACAGTATAATAAAGGGTACATAGCATTGTGTCCAAATATTTATACACTTGTGCTCATGTCATTACCAATAATCTGTTTCCATGGAAAGAAAAACAAATGCAAAATATTGGACAATTGATAAGAATTTATTTTTATTGGTTCCTCTCCGTATCCCCAGAGCCATAAAGACGACAGGTCAGCAGGACATTACTGACCAGTTTTTGGCCTTATTTTATCCTCACTGCTCCCCTGAATATTCAGTTTTTATTTTATTTATTTATTTTTATTTTTTTTTAATCCATCATACAGCTCCAGCGATATGAGCCTTTTTATTTAGTGGTAATTTTTATGTTCTTGATTAAAGGGGCATTCCTCATAGGATCCTCTGGGGTGGGTCTCTGGGCTTCTCTGCATAATTACACAAAAAAAAAACAACAAAAAACAAATAAAAAAAGAAACAAAACTGAATCTGGTAATAAAGTACAAGCAAAACAAGTGGCCTCTTGTCATCTAGTGACAAGTTCTTTTAAAGGGAACCTGTCAGGTCCAATATGCATCCAGAGCCACAAGCAGTTCTGGGTGCATATTGCTAATCCCTGCCTAACCGTCCCAGCTTCTAGTAGCCTAGATAAAGGGATCTTTAGAAAAAGTATTTTGAAGTATCCTTTATGATATGCTAATGAGGCCAAGGACTAGCCGCAAAGGCTTTATATCCCCGTGACTAGTTTTCCTTAGCAGCATGTTGGCACACCCACAGGAGCATGCAGACATGCTATTCAATGCCCTGAGCCATCAGTAGTGATGAGCGTACCTGTGTCCGTTATCACTGCATCAGACGCTGTGCAGTACGCATGATCAGAAGTCACCGCACTTCCCATCATGTGCACTATGATGCTGGGTGTACTCGTCCCGGCTTCAAAGAGCTCTAATACGCATGACCGGAAGTGCCTGGGACTACTGATCATGCGCACTGACCCTATAGGGTACTTTCCACACAATGATATCGCTAACGACATATCGTCGGGGTCACGGTGTTCGTGACGCACATCCGGCGTTGTTAGCGATATCGTTGTGTGTGACTAAAAGGAGTGACAATCAACGATCGCAAAAACATCAAAAATCGTTGATCGTTGACACATCGCTTCTTTTCATAATATCGTTGGTGGTGCATGCCGCTGGTTGTTCGTCGTTCCTGCGGCATCACACATCGCTGTGTGTGACACCGCAGGAACGACGAACATCTCCTTACCTGCGTCCACCGGCAATGTTGAAGGAAAGAGGTGGGCGGCATGTTTCGGCTGCTCATCTCTGCCCTTCCACTGCTATTGGGCGGCCGCTTAGTGACGCCAAACGAACCGCCCCCTTAAAGGAGAGATCGTTCGGTGTCTCCAGCGACTGCTAAGCAGGTATGTGCGTGTGACGCTGCCGTAGCGATATTGTTTTCTACGGCAGTGATCACCCCCCTGACGAAACAGCGACGTGGGCGGGTGCTATCGCTAGCGATGTCGCAGCGTGTAAAGCACCCTTATGCCCGGCGTCTGATGTGGTGACAACAAACACAGGTACACACATCACTGCTGATGACGCTGGGCAGTGGGCATTGAATAGTACGTTAGCACGTCCCTTTAGAAATACTTTTTGTAAAGATCCCTTTATCTATGATACCAGATGATGGGACGGTTAGGCAGGGATTAGAAATATGCACCCAGAACTGCTCCTGACAGGCTCCCTTTAAGAATAACAGTGTTACAGTACGCTCATCAATAAAGTAGCACATATGCAAAATTTAGTGACAGCCTAAATAATTTTTAAAGAGACCTTTTCAGTACTTATACCATCCCCAGCCTCTGTCATTGTAAAAACCGTGGAGTTTAAAGAGCAAAAGCAAAGTTATAGTAGTGGTAGTGCATGCAACCTGTATAAAGTCAAGGGGACAGTCCTGGTCTCATGGCGTCCTAGCATTACAATCTGGCTCCTAATGCATCCGGTGCATGCTTAGTGACGTGTCCCCCCACTAGCCTTGACTTAAGCGGTGTGCTGCCCATGCACTGCATGCCACGGATTTATAATGCCATGACTGTGGACTTTGGAGAATATCTGGACTACTCTTAGTCTTTATACTGGGTGATACTTCATAATTTAATTTTTTTTCCTTTTTGATCCAAAGTCCATTTTAAAGTGAGACATCTTTAAGTGGATCTGTCAACAGACTTCACAGTACAATTTATTTATGTTTGTACATAAACTTAGACCCTATGAGACTGATGTACTTATTGTTAAAATCCATCTTGGATAATGCTGTTAGAAAATTTATTTTCAATTTCCATCCCTCTACCCCGATTGGCAGCTCCTCAGTGTCCCTGTTTCATGCTGCTGAAATCACTTATATATAACTTTTTTATCGGTATAGGGACTGGCTGTGTTTCTTTGCCTGTAATTAAAGGGACATTTTTATCTCATAAAGTGATTATACGTAGACTCACTTTATTATCCGTGAGAATTTGTCCTCGGGGACCTCTTAGGCTGCTTTCACACTACGTTTTTTTTAACATGCGTCATGAACGTTTTTTTGCTGTAAAAGTGGATCCTGTTTTTACAAATAAAAATGCATGCAAACGCATGTGTTATTTTGCAGGATCCTGCCACTTGAAGTTTATGGGCGGGCATTGAAGTCATGTGATCGGGAGTGAGGGGAACTGAACGTGATAGACTGGGAGCCGGCATCTGACAGCTGCAGATGCTGGTAACCAAGGTAAACATCGGGTAACTAAGCGAAGTGCTTTGCTTGGATACCCGATATTTACCTTGGTTACGAGCGTCCGTAGCTGCTAGGAGCCGGGCTGCCTGCTCCCTGCACTTGTAACCAAGGTAATCATCGGGTAACTAAGCGAAGCGCTTTGCTTGGTTACCCGATATTTACCTTTGTTATGAGCGTCTGCCGCTCTCAGGCGGGGAGGGGGAGAGAGAGACTGATCACGCCAGGCTGGTTTCTGGGCATGCTCAGTAGAGCAAGCAGGATCCTGTCTATCAGCATGCCAGCGTTCACATGCGTTTGCGTGCAGTATAGTCAGGATGCAGTGAAAAACAGTATTTGGACACAGCTCAAAAACGCTACAAGTAGCGTTTTTGAAAAAAGTTAAAAAACTGCAAGTCGCTGGATCCTCACTATAACGCACGCAAACGCATGTTGACGCGAGTCCATTGCAAATGAATTGAAATGAAAACTTATTTGCACTGGATCCATTTTTGCGTTAAAAAAACGTTCATGACGCATGTTTAAAAAAACCTGGTGGGAAAGCAGCTTAACTAAAGTAAAAATCAGACGTCTATATATCACGGTCCTATGACTGTCCATGATGCACAGACGGACCACGGGCCTCCTTACCCAAACGCAACAACATCATATACGCTTATGAGGATGATATACGCTTATGAAGATGGTGAGTTGGGTTCAGAGACCCACAGTAAGTCCAAACATTGCAGACTGTACCCATACTGTGATATATGGACGTCTGATTTTTGTCTAATCCTCAGAATAAATAGGCTGTAGCATTATTGCATAGGGCTAGCTTCAGTCCCCTGCACAGCTAGGTGGACAGATGAGCCAATGTGCAGGGAAAACGTAAAAGTTGTTGGATAGGGGTCCGAGAAGTAAGGCCATCACTGGTCATAAAAGGATGACATTTACTGCCAATACTATACCAGTGTATAACATTGAAATGACCCTTCCCGACATATTTACTGTTATTTTAGTGTATTGAACAAGTGACCAAATAATTACAGGATTGAAATAAATAAAAGTTTAAATCACCCCCTTAATAGATATAAAAGAATCCACGCTGTACATGCAGACACGTGCAGAATTTGTCTAAGGGCCATATTTGTCAATGTGCAAGGCAGTTAATCATGGCAGTTAGACAGGGCACGACTCGGGTAAGTTTTCCTAATAATCTTGTTTCTAGTTCATTTGTGCTACAAATTGTGTTTTCATTGTTGATTTGCTTCCTCTATGTTTTAGCTACTGTTTTCTTCCAGGTTTTCCTCCCTTTCATAATACTGTGCCCTCCATCCACATCAGCCCCTCTCTCCTCCTGTCTCCCATCTACCAGTCACACGCTTGTCTCACATTCTTACAACACTCAAATCCATCTTATCCCACCGTACAACGCAGGAGATGCTGTCACAAGTCACTGGACCATCTGCTCACGCTCTATTCTCCTCATAGATCCAGGAGACATCTCTCCTAACCCAGGCCCTTCTTGTACTAGTAAAGTTAATTTTTTTTCTTCTGCATACAGGAACCCTTCTAATCTCCTTAACCTCCATTACATGCCTTCTCCCGTCTCCTTTGCCTCTGGAACTGTGTACGTAACAAGTTCCCCTAGATCCATGACTTCTTCAGTTCAAATTCTCTTAACCCCTTCACGACAGGGCCAATTTCTGTTTTTGCGTTGTCATTTTTGTCTCACCTTCTTCCCAGAGCCATAATTTAATTTTCCTGTCCACATATACATATGAGGTCTTTTTTGTTTTCTTTTTGCGGCACGAGTTGTATATTTTACCTCATAGTGCTGAAAGAAAATCCAAATGTGTGGTAATTGTCGAAACCCCCCCCCCACGACTCTGACATGGTTTTTTGGAAATTGTTACTACAGCGTACATTTTTTGATAACAATGACCTCGCAATAAGATTGTCCTCATCCATACAACTACACCGATACCAAACATGCCCAGTTTTTGTTATTATTTTAGTGGTGAAAAAAAAATCAGCAGTTTGCAAAAAAAAAACAAAAAAACTTTTGCGGGGTTGTGTCGCCATCTTCCAAGATCCGTAACGTTTTTTAGTTGATGGAGCTGTGTGATGGCTTTTTTTTTGCAGGACAAGATAAAGTTTTTATTGATACCATTTTAGAATAGATATGATGTTTTGCTCACTTGTTTCAGCATTTTTTGTGCTATTGCGGCAACCGAAAAAAAAATAATTTTGGCATACTTTAATTTTTTTTTTACAGTATTTACCAAATCTGTTAATTATTTTTATATTTTCATAGATTAAACACTTTTGAATTTGCCAATACATGTGTATTATTATTATTATTATTATTATTTTTATCTTTATTTTTAATGAGGCAAATGGGAGTAATTTTATTTATTTTTTAATTTAAAAATAACAAACATTTTTATTTTACTTTTCACTGTTTTTAATCGTGCATTTAGGGGATTATAATCTGTCATCATCTGATAGTTTATGCTATATACAGTAGTGCCACAGGATTGCTTGATATAGCAGAAATCACAGTCTCCTTTGAAGCTACATACAGGTTTGAAAGGATTTCTGCTAAGACGAGTAACAAGGTCTTCAGGAGACCCCCAGCTGTCATAGCACCCCATCGGTGACCTGCAATCATGTAACGGGAGCAACGATGGAAGCTTAAAATAGTGCACCCCCATGCCAGTACATGATAAATACCGCTCTCAGACGTGGATGGCGGGATTTAACAAAGTTAACAATCACGGACCGAACTCGGCTCCGCCCGCGATTGTCAGAGGCAGGTCCTGGCTGTCACACACAGCATTACATGCTGGGTATGGAGCGGGGTCACCCTGTAAGTTTCACATACCTGCTTCTGACATGCATCGTACATCTACAGTGGATATACGGCGTCTTCACCTTTTTTGAGTGTCGCTCTGGTCCCACAGTGCCATCTTATGACTGGTCGGAAGTCAGAACTTACATCACAAGCTCTGAATACAAGTCTACAAGTGCAAGAATGAGGCCAGAATTAGGCTCTCATAGACTTGTATTGAATTTTGACCTACGGCACGCTCCATGAAACACTGGAGCTGCCAGCAGGTCACAAACTGCCCAATACAGACCGGATCAACACTGGAAACAGGTGAATACATCATAGGGTGAACCAATGTCAACGAAAACCGAGATACCACTGTATATGAAAATTGTGATGTGCATTTGTATTCAGCTCCATGTAGTCTGACACCCCTAAATAAAATTCTGAGGCACCAGTTGCCTCTAGAAGTCACCTAATTATTAAATTGAGTCCTTCTGTGTAATATAGAATTTCCTTTACACTTTATAAATATCTTATTTTAAAAGAATCCTATGAAAAGTGATCAGAGCCGATGTATGTGCCCCAAAATTAAAATGTCAGCTCGCCGTGCAAGGAACAAGCCATCGCACCGCTCCATCTGCGGGAAAATAAAAATGTTATGGACCTCAGAGATTGGTGACATAAACAAAATATTTTTTTATTCTTAGCTTTTTTTTAAATACGTAATATGCACCGTGTATATGTATGTATATGTGTGTGTGTGTGTGTGTGTATATATACATGTGTATATGTGTGTGTATATATATATATATATATATATATATATATATATATATATATATATATATATATATATATATATATATATATATATATATATAATATTATAATATATTATAATATATATTGCAAATGTATGTAAAGCGCTGTGGAATTAATAGCGCTATAAAAATGAATACAATTATTTATTATTATTACATATATAATAAAATATATATATATATATAATATATGTATATATATATATATATATCTATATATATAAATAATTAATATTATATATAATTAATATTAATATATATATATATATATATATATATATATATAATTAAAAAAAAAATATATATATATATATATATATATATATATATATTTTTTTTTTTTTTTTTGATTGTCTGGTTTCAAGGTAATTATGAAACCAGACATACCGTAGAAGAATCATGTTGTCGGATGATTTTACTGCACAGTCGTTGCAATCAAATCAAAATCCAAAAAACAACTGTGTTTTTTACCATTTCATCCCTATTGGATTTTTTTTCTTCTGTTTTTCAGTACTTTATATATAGTAAAATGAATGGTGTTGTTAAAGGGTTATGAACCTCTAGGACAACCCCTTCTGATTCCACATTTCCCCCTGGTAAAATAATAAAGCCTATACTCCCCTCCCGTACCAGCGAGCTTCCAGTAATGCTGCAGTTCGCGCATCACGCGAGCCCTTTGTCCAGTCAGCATCGGCTTCCTTATCCCCACCTTCGAACCAAACAAGCAATCAACAGGAAGTGACTGGCAGCCACAGCTCTCACTTCCTGTTGATGGCTCGTTTGGTCCGTAGGCGGGGAGAAGGAAGGTGGCGCTGATTGGATGCAGAGCTCGCGTGACGTCACATGAGCCCCAGGAACGTTATCCGCTCAAACTGAGCCGATACAGGAGGCGAGTATAGGCTTTATTATTGGCTTTATTATTTTACCAGGGGGAAATGTGGAATCAGACCGGTTTGTCCTAGTAGTGGAAAACCCCCTTTTAAATACTACAACTCATCCTACAGAAAAACAAGCCCCTGTACGGCTATGTCAAGGGAGAAATAATCACTTGTGATTCTTATAAGAAGGGTAGAAACAAGGGAAAGCGCTAAAAATCAACCATAGGGGGTCAATGTAAACGTTTGGGGGGTTTTTGTGTGACCTATGAAGAAAAATTCCAGCTCTAGAAATATGTTGTCATATATAATCGCTAAAAGTAGTAGAAAATGTTGGATTTCTAATAGCTAAAAATATTGTGTCCAGCGTCAGTAAATATACTCGGTGTTTCCTGATGCTCATTCTCGTTTCACTGCACAAATATGTATAGATTTCTAATAAGGTGGATGTAAGGATTTGTAATGGTCCCATTTGCTTTCTTCTTCTCGCAGGAGAACATTGCAGGCTCAGACATGGCTACAGAGGACTATCCCATGGAAATCCATGAGTATCTGGCCGCCTTTCATGATTCTGTTGCCACAGTTGATGAAATGTTAAACAAAATGATGTCCGTCCCCAGGTCAGAGCTTCTCCAGAAGGTAAATCCTAAACCTTATGGAAACCAGTGATTAGAGGACATTCACAATGTTACAGAATAAGGCTGCTTTCACACTACGTTTTTTAGCATGCGTCATGAACGTTTTTTTTGCTGCAAAAGCGGATCCTGTTTTTGCAGAGAAAAACGCATTCAAACGCATGTGTTATTTTGCAGGATCCTGTCACTTGAAGTTTATGGGCGGGCATTGGAGTCATGTGATCGGGAGTGAGGGGAACTGAACGTGATAGACTGGGAGCCGGCATCTGACATCTGCCGAGGCTCGTAACCAAGGTAAACATCGAGTAACTTGCTTGGATGCCCGATATTCACCTTGGTTACGAGCGTCTGCAGCTGCTAGGAGCCGGGCTCCCTGCACACGTAACCAAGGTAAACATCGGGTAACTTGCTTGGATACCCGATATTTACCTTGGTTACAAGCGTCTGCAGCTGCTAGGAGCCGGGCTCCCTGCACACGTAACCAAGGTAAACATCGGGTATCCAAGCAAGTTACCCGATGTTTACCTTGGTTACGAGCCTCCACATCTCTCAGGCGGGGGAGAGAGGGAAGGGGAGAGAGGGACTGATCACACCAGGCTGGTTTCTGGGCATGCTCAGTAGAGTAAGCAGGATCCTGTCTATCAGCATGCCAGCATTCACCTGCGTTTGCGTGCTGTTTAGTCAGGATCCAGCAATTTGCAGTACTTGGACGCAGCTCACAAACGCTACAAGTAGCGTTTTTGAAAAATGTTAAAAAACTGCAAGTCGCTGGATCCTCACTAGAACGCACGCAAACACATGTGAACGCATGTTGACGCGAGTCCATTGCAAATGCATTGAAATGAAAACGCATTTGCACTGGATCCGTTTTTTGCGTTAAAAAACCGTTCAGGACGCATGTTAAAAAAAACGTAGTGTGAAAGCAACCTAAATTTAGGATTTTGCAGCATAGTGTATTATTACTGTATTTATTGTATTATGGCCCCTACATCTCCTACATGCTCAGGGGATGTGGAGTCTTGTGACCATAATACAGATCCTAAAATGTGTCCCCAGCGGCCGTCTAAATAATGTGTACTGATCCAGGTAATAAGCTTTTATGTGCCCACATCAGTGAGAGCAGTATTGTATGATTTATTTTTACCAATTCTATAGGAGCAGGATAAATCTTATGTATTCACATGGAAGGATTTTTTATTGTTGTTTATGCCTGATGGTGTCAGTAATGCTCTGTGGTGAATAAACTACATGGCCTTTTGCCAAGTCTCTGTCATCATCAATGGATTTTAATATGTGAAATATGCGTTGAGCGCACATCAACCTGCAGTGCAGTTTCTTAAAGGAGCAAGACAAGTAAAAGTTTATGAGAGAGCTTTTAAAGTAAATCTGCCACCAGATTTTACAATACAAGATACATACATTATTAAGTGTACCATATGAGGCTGGTGTACTTACCGTACTTTGAAAAGCTATGTCAGAATGGCCTGTGTAAATGTTTCCCTGCCTAATTTTTAATATAGTTGCACTCTGAAATGCTAAGATATAGTAACAATTAATATAGTAATATGAACATGCATTACTACGAAGAAAAAACACATAAAAATTGAGATACTTCGCATATAAAAAAAAAGCCAGTTTTATGTGAGCCCAACAGCCAATTTCAAGGCGACCTCTTAATGTTGAGTTAAAAAAACTCCAATTTATGGTTAGACAGGAACCTGCTAATACAGCATTTAAAATTGCCTAAGGATGAAGAGCAGGACTGCTCAATCGCAGAAGGCATAACACTGTAATCTAAAAAAAAATTGATGGTACTGCTACCTGCTACTCATCAGCCTAAGGCGATTTTAATTCTCTATAAGTAGATAGGGACCCAACATTAAGGGATTTGCCTTGACCTTGGCTGTTGGGCTCTCATAAAACTGGCCTATTTTATATGCTAAGTATCTCAATTTTTATGGTTTTTTTCTTGAAATATGAACATGCATTGCTGCTTAGAAAAAAATATAAAAGTTCAGATCCTTACAGTGGCTCAGTGGTTAGCACTGCAGTCTCGCAGCACTGGCGTCCTGGTTTCAAATCCCACCAAGGACAACATCTGCAAGGAGTTTGTATGTTCTCCTTGTGTTTGTGTGGTTTTTTTTCGGGTTTTCTGGTTTCCTCCCACACTCCAAAGACCTAATAATGGGGAATTTAGATTGTGAGCCCCAATAGGGACATTGTTGCTGATATACAGTTGAAACCAGAAGTTTACATACACTCTCTAAAAAGACACATCTGCAGCTTTTTTCACTGTCTGACATGAAATCAGAATAAACCTTTCCCGTTTTAGGTCAATTAGGAACCAAAAATATTTTTATTTACCAAATGCTAGACTAATGAGAGAGAGAATGTTTTAAGGTATTTTTATTACTCTCTGCAAAGTCAGAAGTTTACATACACAAAGAGTGCTATGCCTTTAAACAATATGGGAGAGCCCATATGATGATGTCATGTATTTGGAAGCTCCTGATAGGTTTATTGGCAACATCTGAGTAAATTAGAGACACACCTGTGGATGTATTTTAATGCACACCTGAAACACACTGCTTCTTTGTGTAGCATCATGGGAAAGTCAAAAGAAATCAGCCAAGATCTCAGGAAGAGAATTGTGGACTTGTACAAGTCTGGTTCATCATTGGGTGCAATTTCCAGATACCTGAAGGTGCCTCGTTCTTCTGTACAAACAAGATGGGAATGTCCAGCCATCATACTGCTCAGGAAGGAGATGGGTTCTGTTTACCAGAGATGAAAGTGCTTTGGTCAGACATGTGCATATCAACCAAAGAACAAAAGCAAAAGACCATGTGAAGATGCTGGCGGAAGCTGGTAAGATTGTGTCTTTATCCACAGTGAAACAAGTACTGTATCAACATGGGCTGAAAGGCCACTCTGCCAGGAAGAAGCCATTACTCCAAAAGAAACATAAAAAAGCCAGATTAATGTTTGCAAATGCATGCAGGAACAAAGACCTAAAATGTTATAGACATGTCCTGTGGTCTGACAAAACTAAAATTGAACTGTTTGGCCATAATGATCATCGTTATGTTTGTAGGAAAAAAGGAGCAGCTTTGAAGCCTAAGAATACCATCAAACAGGGGTGGCGGCATCATGTTGTGGGGTTGTTTTGCTGCAGGAGGGACTGGTGCATGTAACAAAATAGATGGCATCATGAGGAAAGAAGATTATGTGGCAATACTGAAGCAACATCTCAAGACATCAGCCAGGAACTTAAAGCTTGGGGGACATGGGTCTTCCTAATGGACAATGACCCACAGGATACTGCCAAACTGGTTACAAAGTGGCTTACGGATGACAAAGTCAATGTTTTGGAGTGGTCATCACAAGGCCCTCGTCTCAATCCTATTGAAAATGTATGGGCAGAGCTGAAAATGCCGATGTGAGCAAGGCGACCTACAAACATGGCTCAGTTACACCAGTTCTGTCAGGAGAAATGGGCCCAAATTCCCACCAACTAGGGTAAGTTCACACAGTGCATTTTTCGCGGCGTTTTTGCACGTTTTTCGGGTGCGTTTTCGGCCTCAAAACCGCATAACTTTGCTTCCCCAGCAAAGTCTATGAGTTTTCATTTTTGCTGTCTGCACACAACTTTTTTTTTAGCTGTGTTTTTGAGCTTAAAAAAAAAATGGACATGTCAATTCTTTCCTGCGTTTTTCTGCGTTTTTCCAATGCATTGCATGGGGGGAAAAAACACAGAGATCAAAAACAGCCAAAAACGCACCAAATCGCGGTGAAAACGCATGCGTTTTTTGTCGCGGGTGCGTTTTTTGCGTTTTTAGCGGCCAAAAACGCAGCGTAAAAAAAATGCAGTGTGCGCACATAGCCCTATTGTGATAAGCTTGTGGAAGGATATCCAAAACATTTAATCCAAGTCATACAGTCAGGGCCGGCGCCAGCACCCGGCAAACCCGGTCAAATGCCGGGGCCCTGAGCTGCCGGGGGGCCCACTCGCGGTGGCAGGAGTGGCGCACCGCTACTCAGGGGGGCCCGGTGGCCGCGCTGTCACCGCCCCCCGCCGAGGATCGAGCTTTCAATTGCATCGGCATCGCAGGTGCCGATACAATTGAGAGCAATGATGAGAGAGTCATCATTCTCCCCGCTGTGACTGTCGGCGTTCTTCTGACAGCTCTGCAGAGGACCGCGGTGACGTCATCACTGCGCGCCTGCTGAGAGGTCAGAGCGAGCGACCGCAATGGACGATGCGCCGAGGAGACCGGATCAGCGGGGGAACGAGGAAAAGTGAGCCGCCCCTCTACTGACACTGGGCTCCCCCGACTCACAGGCCGGCCACTACACAGCGGCACTAGTACACATAGGGGCCCGGCAGCCGCTCTGCGTCTATGTGTAGTGCTGCTGTGTAGTGGCCGACCTGTGAGTCAGGGGAGCCCAGTGTCAGTAGAGGGGCCCCTGACCTGGAGAGGCCACCAGCCATGTCTGAGCTGCAGGAGAGCTCCTGACCTGCACAGCAGACGGAATCTCCATCCTGCAGGACCTGCGATGACGTCACGCCCATGTGACTGTGTGGGAGGAGACACAGGAGGCCGGGCAGAAAGCAAGATACTGAATCCTGAAGGAGATAATGGACACATGATGACTGGTAATAAGAAAAGAGGGGACATGAGGGTGAGGGGGGCTGCAGGGTGAGGGGCATATGAGGGCTGCAGACTGTGACAGAAGCATGTGAAGGGGTGCAGAGTGTTTGAGAGGGGTAAGTTGGGGTACAGGCAGGGTGAGATATGTGAGCAGGGTGTGTGAGATATGGGGGTGTATTGTGTGTGATATGGGGGGTGCAGGCTGTATGGGGAGCAGGGTATGTGACATATGGGGGTGTATTGTGTGTGATATGGGGGGTGCAGGCTGTATGGGAAGCAGTGTGTGTGTGTGTGTGGGGGATATGGGGGTGCAGGCTGTATGGGAAGCAGGGTGTGTGTGTGTGTGTGGGATATGGGGGTGTAGTGTGTGTGATATGGGGGTGCAGGCTGTATGGGAAGCAGGGTGTGTGAGATATGGGGGTGTAGTGTGTGAGATCTGGAGGGTGCAGGCTGTATGGGGAGCAGTGTGTGTGTGTGTGATATGGGGGGTGCAGGCTGTATGGGAAGCAGGGTGTGTGAGATATGGGGGTGTAGTGTGTATGTGATATGGGGGTGCATGCTGTATGGGGAGCAGGGTATGCGACATATGGGGGTGTAGTGTGTGGGATATGGGGGGTGCAGGCTGTATGGGGAGCAGTGTGTGTGTGTGATATGGGGGATGCAGGCTGTATGGGAAGCAGGGTATGTGACATATGGGGGTGTAGTGTGTGAGATCTGGGGGGTGCAGGCTGTATGGGAAGCAGTGTGTGTGTGTGTGGGATATGGGGGGTGCAGGCTGTATGGGGAGCAGTGTGTGTGTGTGTGTGATATGGGGGGTGCAGGCTGTATGGGAAGCAGGGTGTGAGAGATATGGGGGTGTAGTGTGTGTGATATGGGGGTGCAGGCTGTATGGGAAGCAAGGTGTGTGAGATATGGGGGTGTAGTGTGTGAGATCTGGAGGGTGCAGGCTGTATGGGGAGCAGTGTGTGTGTGTGTGATATGGGGGGTGCAGGCTGTATGGGAAGCAGGGTGTGTGAGATATGGGGGTGTAGTGTGTGTGATATGGGAGTGCAGGGTGTGTGACATATGGGGGCAGGGGCGTAACTACCGCAGTCGCAGGGGTCGGAAGGAGAAGAGAGGTACTTGTTTTTTATTTTGCTGGCTGCATGACACATGGAGGCCTGGGGGTGCTGGCTGCATGATACATGGAGGTCTATGGGACTGCATAATAAACATGAAGGACACCTTATACATGGACTAGAGGTGCATTATACATGGAGGAGTATGGGGCTGCATAATACAATATGATGATTTATGGCGCTACATTATAATACATATAGCACTATGGGGGCTACATTATAATAAATGGAGAAATATGGAGGCTACCTTACACATGGACTATGGGTGTGTGTTATAAAACATGGAGGACTGTGGTGCAGTATAATATATGTAGTACTATGGGGTGAATTATAATACATGGAGAACTATGGGGGTGCATTATAATATATGACGGGTTATATGGGACCCTTTATATTATACGGAAGGCTATGTGGGGGCCATTATAGTATTTGGAGATCTATATATAAGGAGGACAAAGATACAAGTATGGGATGGGAATGTTTTGTGCTGAGGGAAAAAGGCTCTTTCCCTCAGCACCCAGCTTTCCCATGCTCTGCTATACATCTCTCAGCACCCAGCTTTACTCTGTTATGGGAAAGCTGGGTGCTGAGGGAAAGATGGATATCAGAACATGAGAAAGCTGGGTACTGATAGAGGGATTTCAGATCATGGGAAACCTGGGTGCTGAGGGTAATAGCCAAGTGTCAGCATCATTATCCTGTACCCCGAGTGTCAGTGTCATTATCCCGCACCCTAAGTGTCGGTGTACGTGGAGGGGGGCCCCGGTCCAAATTTTGCACCAGGGCCCATCAAACTCTAGTTATGCCACTGAGTATTAATCACTGTATTCTACATGAGGGTGCCTACTGCTATCTGGCTCTGCACTGTGCTATATACAGGCTATGCTATATACAAGCTGTATGCTACATGAGGGTGCCTACTGCTATCTGGCTCTGCACTGTGCTATATACAGGCTATGCTATATACAAGCTGTATGCTACATGAGGGTGCCTAATGCTATCTGGCTCTGCACTGTGCTGTCTGGGTCTGCACTGTACTATATAGGTCTGTGTACTACATGAGGATACCTAATGCTATCTGGCTCTGCACTGTGTTATATAGGTGGTGTGTACTACATGAGGGTGCCTAATGCTATCTGGCTCTGCATTGTGGTATTTAGGGGCTGTGTACTACATGAGGGTGCCTATTGCTATCTGGGTCTGCATTGTGCTATATGTGTGCTGTATACTACATGAAGGTGCCTAATGCTATCTGGGTCTGCATTGTGCTATATGGGGGCTGCATAGTGCATACGGGGGCTACATAATACTATATGGAGGACAATGGGGGCTTCATAACACAATATGGGGGCTGCATACTACTATACCCCCAGAGTTGTATGTCCCCTCCACCCAGGTGCTGTATGTCCCCCCCCACCCCAGAGCTGTATACACCCAGAGCTGCATGTCAACCCCCCACCTCACAGCTGCCCCCCCCACCTCAGTCACTGCCCTCCTCTAGAGCTGTATACCCCTTTCCTCAGTAATATGTATTCCCCCCAGTATTGTGTTTGTCCCCAGCCTCTCTTGTGATGTATATACAGCAGTGTTAGTGTGCCCTATGTGCGGCCAGGTCTGTTAGACAAGCCGGGAGGTGAATGAGGCTGTTGCCGGCTTCCCAATATTAGAAATATATATACAGGATAAATATATAAAAATAATGTGTGTGTGTATGATGTGTATCTATCTGGCAGTGTATATGACTGTGTCTAGATTTATGTCTATTTATGTGTTTTTGTGAATTTCTCTTTAAATAAGTATGTGTACGTGTGCCTGTATGTGTATGTATCTGTGCATGTCTGTGTGTGGATGGGGCCCACTGAGACTCTTTCGCCCAGGGCCCACAAAAACCTGGAGCCGGCCCTGCATACAGTTTAATGGCAATGGTACCAAATACTAATGATATGTGTGTAGCCATTTGACTTTGCAGAAAGTAATAAAAATGCCTTAAAACATTCTCTCTCATTATTCTGACATTTGGCAAATATAAATAATTTTCGTTCCTAATTGACCTAAAACAGGAAAGGTTTATTCTGATTTCATGTCAGAGAGTGAGAAAAACATGCAGATGTGTCTTTATAGAGAGTGTATGTAAATTTCTGGTTTCAACTGTATGTAAAGCAGTATGCAATTAAAAGCGCTATATAAGTGAATATATATGTAATATGGAAATATAGCGGCTCAATATTGCCACAAAAATGTAAAGTGCTGTGGAATTAATAGCACTGCTATATTAGTAAATAAATATATTATTATTACCAGCCGTGAAGAAGGAGAATTTTATACACATCTGAATAGTAAACCGAGCTTTGTGCTTGGATCTGTAGGCTATAGTGTTTGCTTATCAATTTAGCTGGTTTTGTCAAGCTGTGTGTCCAGTGATTACAATGGGGAGGCTCAATTTGACTTATTTTTCTTGTACATTCTCCTAAACAAAGTCACAAACATGGCAAACTGTTTTACAAATGCATCCTAATGAGCAGTGAAGCAGTCACACAAATCAGCTGAAATGTTCCCTTCCTTCTACCAGGACTCTTAATTTACTTAATACTTGAGACTATTGTAATTTATCATATATGTAATAAAATGTCCAGTGCATTATGTACACCAGCTAAAGAAAGAGGACATAGCTGTTTTATAAAGGGTTAGGAGGACACAGCTGCTTGTAAAGGGTTATTTATATTGCCCAGAAACTAGCAGCAGCCAAATCACCCAGGGAAGGCTGTAGGATTTACCTGTACTGCTCCTTTTATTGTCCTGCAGATGCTCCATTACATTCAGAGATCAGTCTGCATTTGCCACATATGTATACAATCCAGTCAGCATGACGTAGAGACTCTCCTGTGTTTACATGCTGCACCCTCCCAGGTACCGCACATAATGGTATTGGGAGACTACAACGTGAGCTGACTTCAGTCTCCCTCTCTTATAGGGTCAGAGCTTTTATCACTAAATAAGTGAGATGTTTCAATTTTCCTAATTACATACAGTATATTTTAGAAGTTTAAATTTGTTCTTCTTTACTACTTTGAGGTTTATCAGGAAGTGATGGGTCCTCTTTAAAGGGAACCTGTCACCAGATTGGGGGCCTATAAGCTGCGGCCACCACCAGTGGGCTCTTATATACGGCATTCTTACATGCTGTATATAAGAACCCAGGCCGCTGTGTACAACATAAATATTACTTTATAATACTTACCCTAAACAGTCGCTGCAGTGGAGTTGGGCCATATGGGTGTCTCCGTTCTCCGGTGCCGGTGCCTCCCCTTTCGGCCATCTTCGTCCTCCTGAAGGCTTTGTGCATGACCCGTCCTACGTCATGCACACTTGCAGTTCCCGCGCAGGACCTTAATGCCGGCGAGTGTGGATGATGTAGGACGTGTCATGCACCCCGGCTTCAGAAGAAGGACGACAAAGATGGTCTAAAGAGGAGGCGCCGACATTAAAGAACGGAGACGCCAATATGACCCCAACTCCACTGCAGCGACCGTTTAGGTAAGTATTATAAAGTAATATTTATGTTGTACACAGCAGCCTGGGCTCTTATATACTGCATGTTAGAATGCTGTATATAAGAGCCCACTGGTGGTGGCCGCAGCTTATAGGCCCCAAATCTGGTGACAGGTTCCCTTTAAAGGGAACATGTCACCTACTCACCTTCGGGGCGGTCCGATATGTTCCTGTCCGATGGGCGTCACTGGTCTCGGAAGGTATTGGTCCTTCTTTATCTTTGCGATCACTGTCCTGCTTCTTGCTGCGTGTGGATGACGCGTCCTTCATAGCGTTCCTGTGCACATGCACTTCTCTTTGCCCTACTGAGGCCAGAGCAAAGTGCTGTAATGCGCAGGCATGGGCATTCTTTCACCTTTCCCCGTGCCTGCACATTACGGCACTTTGCTCTGGTCTCAGAAGGGAGAGGAAAGTGTGTGTGCACAAGTGGCACAACGGAGGTCACTGTGTGGATGACATAGGACGTATTATCCACACGGAGGACGGTGATCACAAGGATAAAGGAGGTGCCGGACCCGAGAGCAGCCGATGCCCATTGGATTGGAATGTATCGGACTCTCCGCAGGTGACAGGTTCCCTTTAAATTAGATTTTTATGTTAAATGTATGTTTTGTTTTTCTTTCTTAAAATTTCCATTTCATTTTTCATTTCAATCTTCACAAAGACCACTTGGCCTAATATTAGACGCAGACTTCTCAGCAGTCTTCTTATCATCACAGACAGATGACTCCACTATACACGAGATGACACAAGATCCACTGTTCACAATAGTTAAAGGGGTGGTTCACCCATAGTTTTTATTTTCTAGATCGATATTATATTGAGAAACAATCTTTCTCTCAAATACCTTATGTTGGCAATAGTACCTGTGAGAGGCGCTATTGCAGACCGCTGTTTCCCGCTCTGTAACCCCTGGGCTCCGTGACCTCGGGGATCCGGTGATGTCACGTCAAGTTCCGGATCACGTGACATCACCGCGGCCGGCCCCAGTCTTCCTGACTCACTGAGCTGTGGGCAGTGTTTCACCACTCATCACAGCCCAGTGTGTCTCCTGCTTGCCGCACTCTGCTGGGAGGGAGGAGGGAGCAGATGGGCTGTGACGAGGGGTGAAGGAACAGGAACTTGACGTGACGTCGCCGGAACCCTGAGCTCACGGAGCCTGGGGGTCACGGAGTGGGGAACAGCGGTCCGCAATAGCGCCGCTCACAGGCACTATTGCCAACATAAGGTATTTGAGAGAAACCTTGTTTCTCAATATAATATCTATCTAGAAAATAAAAAATATGGGTGAACAACCCTTTAATATCACAGCTCACCTCCTCCCTCTCCTTTCATAAAGCCTTTACCCAGATTATACCATGCTCAGATAACTATAGTGTCTGTATCAGTCCATTGATGCTAATATCCAAGTGAAGAAGTACGTTAAATTTTAGGCCTAGTGTAAAAATTGGAAGAATTTTTTTTCGTTTACTGATATTAAATTTAAAGGGAACCTGTCATGAGAAATGTCCCCTAAAACCTCACAGATTCCCCCTCTGCAGCTCCTGGGCTGCATTCTATAAAGGTCCCTGTTATGATTGTGGCCACTTTCTGACCGAAAAAAAGTGTTTATAAAGTTGTACCTTTTTTGCTTCTGATTCTGTAAATCCGACACGGGGGCGGGCAGCCTGATGGCCGTTAGTCTGCCCCCTGGTCCTGTATGCCGCCCCCATCGCTGATTACAATAATGCTGGACGCCGCCCCCTGCTACATCCATCGCCGCGCATGCCCAGTGCCCATCTCTCGGGGATGAGCACTGTGCCTAGCGTCACCGCTGGTGACGTGCACGCAGGGTTAAGATTATGGGCGGTGCTGTGATGTTTATTCCTAAGCAACCGCCCATAATCGCGGGACCGCGCTTTCGGTGTAGTCACTGCTCCGCGCTCTTCCCATCTATTTCCTGCCTCGGGGCAAGATGGGAAGGAGGCGAAGTGAGGTCAGCAGCAGCGCGCTTGCGCAGAAAGAAGCAGGCCGAGGGGGAAAGCACGGTCCCGCGATTATGGGCGGTTGCTTAGGAATAAACATCACAGCACCGCCCATAATCTTAACCCTGCGTGCACGTCACCAGCGGTGACGCTAGGCACAGTGCTCATCCCCGAGAGATGGGCACTGGGCATGCGCGGCGATGGATGTAGCAGGGGGCGGCGTCCAGCATTATTGTAATCAGCGATGGGGGCGGCATACAGGACCAGGGGGCAGAATAACGGCCATCAGGCTGCCCGCCCCCGTGTCGGATTTACAGAATCAGAAGCAAAAAAGGTACAACTTTATAAACACTTTTTTTCGGTCAGAAAGTGGCCACAATCATAACAGGGACCTTTATAGAATGCAGCCCAGGAGCTGCAGAGGGGGAATCTGTGAGGTTTTAGGGGACATTTCTCATGACAGGTTCCCTTTAAAAGAGCTGTTTGTGCTCCACCTTTTTATTGCACACCGTTCCTCTTTAGGTCATGTACCCCTTTATATAATGTAACCTTCCTAGCTGCCGTCATTGTATGGGTGTGCGGAGTTCTTGCAGTGCTGCCAGTTACTCCGTCACTATTTTGGGCTGAGTACAGTAGATGGCCGAGCCCTGGCGTCTCGCACATGATCCCGGAGTCGTGGCCGCACACAGTTTCTCTGGAATCGTCCGGCCCGTGTCTTGCCTCTCGGCCTGCAGACCTCCATCCCTCTGAGGGCCGGTATATTTCCCGGCTGGCTGCAGGGCTCTGTGTGTCCCAGCGTTTATGGCCGCCTCATTTCCTGCCTCCTCAGTGTTGACATCTCGCTCTCAACCACATCAGACCTATGGGATGTTATAGTAACAGCCTCGGTCTTAGGAAACCATCCAGCGGAGGCGCGGGCGGTCACAACATTTATAAATAAACACTTTGTGCTATGCCGTAAACCCATGATATAAGCTCCTCGGCACACACACGCCTAAGCACCTTTTTTAATTGCCTTTTTTCGTGTGGGATATGGGACATTTCATGCATTATGTAACTTATTTTCTTTCGTTGCAGATAGACCCGATGGAACAAGCAAAATTAGATTTGGTGTCTGCATACACATTAAATTCTCTATTCTGGGGTAAGTACGTCTCTGCTACTGATACTGAAAATGGTAGGGCTGGCTAGGAAAAAGGGGCCTAATCTTGTATTTCTTTTCCATTTAGTCTACCTGACGACTCAAGGGGTTAATCCTAAAGAGCACGCAGTGAAGGACGAGCTGGTAAGAGGAGTCATTTATGTGCATTAAATCTGTAAAATGCATGTAGTGCTAAATAAGACCAGAACTCCGATATTGATACGATATTTATGACCCATCCTAAGAATAGTTTATCGATGGGGGTCCGACACACCGCACCGTCACGGCTAACTGTTATCAGGTCCTGCTGCCCCCGGAAATACACAATGTATGACAAAGGGACATCATGTCTTCAAAAAATGTTTAGTGTTCATTTAGCCCTAAGCCACACGGCGAGAAAAACGGTGCGAGTGGAGAGCGATAAAACATTGCATTCCCCTCGTACCAATTTTAGCCTGTGTGTCAGCACACATGAGCAATTATTTTCTCAGCCCTAATCGGACCGAGAAAACAATCGCAGCATGCTGCAACTGTAATGCGAGAGTCTTTCTCTCACCCATTCAAGTGTATGGGGTGAGAGAAAAATCGCACTGCACTCGCTGTACACCGGTGTACCGTCAGTGCAGTGCGAGAATGGCAATAGCTGGCTACGGAGGGGAGCGGGAGATAAATCCCCTCTCCCCTCCTCCGTGCCGGCCGCCCCCCCGCAGCTGAGGTCCACTCGCACAGTCGGACCTCAGTCGCAGGGACACTCGGCCAGAGGGAGCCGAGTGTCATGCGAGGATCGCACTAGTGCCCCGTGTGGCCCCGGCCTTACCCGTCTGCTCCAGAGCCACCTGCAGCGATGAAATCACCTCCATCAGTTGGATGATCGCTGAAGCCAATCACTGACCTGAAAGGTGAATGCTGAGGCCAGACGGTTACAACTACGAGTGCGCACGATTATTTTGCACAGAAAATAGCCCTGTAAAGGGTTAATCCACTTTTGCAACCATGTATACTGCTCCAATAGGTCTCTTAAAAAATGAATTAAAAAAAACAAATAAAAACAAATATCCTTAATTAAAGGGGTTTTCCATAGTTGAATTATCCATTTCAGTTGCCCCCTATGTGCTGAATAAAATACAGGAAAAAAAGCATAATTACCTCCCAGACCAGCGCCACTCCACAATCTTGTGACATACACTGCAGGTGATCAGTGTTCACTGATTATCATTAGAGGACTACCGGGTGTGATGCAGGTAGTCCAGCACATTCATGAGCTCTGTATAACTGCTAGATTTACAGCAGAGAAAACATTAATTTTATCAAAATGACAGCAAACAGCTCAGTAAGTAAAACATCATTGGAATCAGGGTCTTTGTCTTTACATTATGCTACTTTTCAAATGGGGGGAGCAAAAACCTGGTGACAGATTGCTTTTAAATAAGAAAAACCTGGTGACTGATTCCCTTTTAAGAACACGCTTCTATTATTTTGTGTGTGCCCTTCTGTCACAGATCGATGTTTCTCTGTAGTTAGACGTCTTTACTCCCTTTCCATCTGCCTTCTCTCTTACTGACTAGATTAGCAATGAGCAGGAGAGTGGGAGCAGCACAGGACTTCGGGATCTGACTACACACAGGATCTGTTTGTAGTCTGTTGCCATAGAGACACATACTAAACAATTACTAAACAATTTTTAATCAAGACTGTTTTCAAAGTTCTTACATTTTATGTATTAAAACACAGAAAATGGTAAGTAAAGTTTCACCTATGGATCTCCTGCCACACTCTGCCCTCCTGGCTGGGGCTTTTTGCCGGATTCGTCTCTTTTCTTTTGGCCTGGTCGGTGTATGACTGCTGCGGACAATCAGTAGGCCCAACGGCAACTAACAGACGCTAACCAGGCTGGAAGAGAAGGGGAGGCAGCGGACCCAATCCACAGGACAGAGATGGGGGTCCGTGGGTGCCTATGTGCTGTTGTACTTTTATACTGCACCAGAGCCACATGTTAATTATAGGAAAGTGATAGAAAACCCCTTTAAAGCACAATTATGAACACATTAGGGCAGAATGGTGACTTTGTGGTTAGCTGTGTTGATTTATAGTGCTGGGGTCCTGGGTTCCAGGACAATACTTATAATAATAATAATAATAATAATAATAATTTTATTCATTTATATAGCGCTATTAATTCCACAGCGCTTTACATACATTGGCAACACTGTCCCCATTGGGGCTCACAATCTAAGTTCCCTATCTGTATGTGTTTGGAGTGTGGGAGGAAACCGGAGAACCCGGAGGAAACCACGCAAACACGGGGAGAACATACAAACTCCTTGCAGATGGTGTCCTTGGTGGGATTTGAACCCAGGACCCCAGCGCTGCAAGACTGCAGTGCTAACCACTGAGCCACCGTGCTGCCCTATAAGGAGTTTGTATGTTCTCCCCGTGTGTGTGTGTTTCCTCCAGGTTCTCCAGTTTCCTTTCACACTCCAAAGACATACAGATAATGAATGGGGATTGTGAGCCCCGATGGGGATAGTGATGATAATGCCTATAAAGCGCTGTGGATTATGATGGTGCTGTATAAGCAAAAGCATAATAGTAAGCAAAATCATAAAACATAATACTGAATGCTGAGGAATAAGAAGGAGCTTTACAAGCGAGTATAATACATTTATTAGGCCAAATCAGGTTAGTTACACCCCGTGTTTATCTCGTCTGAATCTAAAATATACAATAATTAGCAGGTAGCAGTAATCACGTAGTCTGGGCAGATTCTTAGAGGCTGTTACACAACTTACTATGAGCCGAGTCTGAAGAGAGCCGTGACCCGAGGTGAGGAGCATCAATCACTGTGGAAATTAGCCAGGTTTTTACATGTATTTGTTAATTTTGTGCTCTTGGTATCTGACATACACATTTAGTTGTGGCAAACTCCACCACCTGTATGCAGGATACCACAAACCCAGAAGTAACAAACTTGTCTAAAAAACCGCGCCAATTTCCATATTGATTGATGGTGCTTTCTTCTGACTCAGCTCATAGTATGTTGCTTAAAGGGAACCTGCCACCAGGTTTTTGCCCTATAAGCTGCGGCCACCACCACCGGGCTCTTATATACACATTCTAACCTGCTCTATATAAGAGCCCAGGCAGCTGTGTAGAATGTAAGAAACACTTTATAATACTCACCTAAACCGGTCGCTGCGGTGGATGTGGCTCAGATGAACGTCTTTGTTCTCCGGTGCCGGCGCCTCCTCTTTCGGCCATCTTTGTTGCCGCCTCTGTCGTCTGCATGACGTGTCCTATGTCATCCACACACTCCGGCATTGAGGTCCTGCGCAGGCGCACTTTGATCTGCCCTGAGCAGAGCAGATCAAAGTATTGTGCGCATGCGCAGGACCGGCATGTATGTATGACATAGGACGCGCCATGCACACAGGCTTCAGAAGGAGGACGAAGATGGCCGAAAGAGGAGGCGCCGGCACCGGAGGACGAAGACGCCCATCTGAGCCACATCCACCGCAGCGACTGGTTTAGGTAAGTATTATAAAGTAATATGTATGTTCTACACAGCGGCCTAGTCTCTTATATACAGTATCTTAGAATGCTGTATATAAGAGCCCACTGGTGGTGGCCGCAGCTTAGAGGGTAAAAAACTGGTGACAGGTTCCCTTTAATGCAGCCCCTTAGATTTTGCCCAGACTACGTGATACTGCTACCTGCTAATTGCTGTATATATTAGATCCAGACGAGATAATCCCGGGGTGTGAGCAGCTGATTTATTCCTAATTCTCTGCCACGTGGCTACGGACTACAGTGAGAGCGTCCACTCCTAGTTATCATGGCAGGTGACACTCCAGTTACTATGTATAATGCCCAATTCCCAGCATATACTGTATTTATATCATCTCCTCTATATATCTTCTGATTTTGTGAAATTGCTTATGGGTGACAAATTTATTGCTATATTTTCCAGTGTGTATTAAAGTTGTCCCCTTCTTTCCCCAGACTCTAATCAGTAAACATGTTATCTAGAACTCGATCACCTCATTGTTTTTTCAATTTTTTTTTTCTAGTCTTGAGGCTGCAATTCACATGCTTGTAATGTTGCATGTTTATTGAACATTTGTCACAGCTCAGTTTTTTGTTTTTTTTGTCTGTTATCTTGCTTTAATGCAAGTTGGGGGTGCAGCCCTCCTGATACTGAGGCTGAACAATCACCTGCTTCTCACTTTTTGCTGTGTATTTAATCTGGGATCCAGCTAACCACTTTACCATCCATATTGAAGTTTTGACATGACACTAGTCAGGTACAGAATATGTTTTTAACTTTAGTAGGTTAGGGACTGTCTCAGATGGGTACACCGTGACGAGGTGAGACAGCTTCTTACCTTTTTGCAAAAATGTATATACTAAGTACCCTGTTTATTAAGCACTTGCAGTTTATTTATTTATAGTCAGGGTATTTTTTCTACAATTTTCTCCTTGGGTTTTTTTCTATGTTGCTTAAAGGAAACCTGCCACCAGGTTTTTGCCCTATAAGCTGCGGCCACCACCACCGGGCTCTTATATACACATTCTAACCTGCTCTATATAAGAGCCCAGGCAGCTGTGTAGAATGTAAGAAACACTTTATAATACTCACCTAAACCGGTCGCTGCGGTGGATGTGGCTCAGATGAACGTCTTTGTTCTCCGGTGCCGGCGCCTCCTCTTTCGGCCATCTTTGTTGCCGCCTCTGTCGTCTGCATGACGTGTCCTATGTCATCCACACACTCCGGCATTGAGGTCCTGCGCAGGCGCACTTTGATCTGCCCTGAGCAGAGCAGATCAAAGTATTGTGCGCATGCGCGGGACCGGCATGTATGTATGACATAGGACGCGCCATGCACACAGGCTTCAGAAGGAGGACGAAGATGGCCGAAAGAGGAGGCGCCGGCACCGGAGGACGAAGACGCCCATCTGAGCCACATCCACCGCAGCGACTGGTTTAGGTAAGTATTATAAAGTAATATGTATGTTCTACACAGCGGCCTAGTCTCTTATATACAGTATCTTAGAATGCTGTATATAAGAGCCCACTGGTGGTGGCCGCAGCTTATAGGGTAAAAAACTGGTGACAGGTTCCCTTTAATGCAGCCCCTTAGATTTTGCCCAGACTACGTGATACTGCTACCTGCTAATTGCTGTATATATTAGATCCAGACGAGATAATCCCGGGGTGTGAGCAGCTGATTTATTCCTAATTCTCTGCCACGTGGCTACGGACTACAGTGAGAGCGTCCACTCCTAGTTATCATGGCAGGTGACACTCCAATTACTATGTATAATGCCCAATTCCCAGCATATACTGTATTTATATCATCTCCTCTATATATCTTCTGATTTTGTGAAATTGCTTATGGGTGACAAATTTATTGCTATATTTTCCAGTGTGTATTAAAGTTGTCCCCTTCTTTCCCCAGACTCTAAAGGTCCAGTCACACATAACGAGATCGTGAACGAGATCGCTACTACGTCACACTTTCTGGATCGTTTATGAGTCGTTGTTGAAATCGCATGTTGGGTGTCACACATAACGAGTTTATGAACGAGCATGCGTCCCGTATAACGATCTTTCAAATCGCTGGGACCCTGTCACACAGCAACTATGTTAACGATTCTAATCCCATTAGGGGCGTAGTAAAATGCAGTGAGTCACGTAGGCGTGCATTTGCGTCGCCTTTTCCATACCCCCCCTCCGCTTTCATTGGCGGCCAATACTGCGTTCTGATTGGGGGCGTATCTAGCGGTTAAATTTTGGATCGCGTCACCCTTTGTCACTTCTTTTGCGCTTTGCTTTGAGATAGAACCTGCGTCTCCACCCTGATTCCTTCGTCCATTGTACCCGGTCGCTTTGTTGGTGTGTTTTTCGGATCGAAGCCGCACCTGCACCTGGAGCTAACCAATCGGTGCAGAGAGGGGCGCGGAAACGGGGACGCAACAACACGCCTTCGTGCATCTCATCTAGGTCGTCAACGAAATCGTTAATAGGGTGTCAAACATACAGATTCATGCAGCCCAGCAGGACTCCAACGAGCCAGAAATGGCCCAAGCTGTTCGGCATCGATCAGCGATTTCGCAGCAGGGGGTGAATCGTTGGTACGTGTCAAACGTGACGAGATCGCAATTGAAGTCGTTCTTGCGTCACAGAAACTGTGACGTAGTAACGATCTCGTTTACGATCTCGTTATGTGTGAAGTGGCCTTAATCAGTAAACATGTTATCTAGAACTCGATCACCTCATTGTTTTTTCAATTTAACCGCACCCTTTTCTCAATGAATATGTATAAAGCACACCTTAAAAGAGGTCTTCTGGTTGCAGGATGTTGTAACTACTGATGAGCCAGCACTACCATTCTCGGTACTTGGTACATTTTCCAGAAAAATGCTCGACTTCCCAACTGACTTCCATTATACTCTGTACACGAGTCGAGCCCGTCCAACTATGCGTTGCAAGTGCTCACTCATCACTAGTTACAAGTACTGAGCATCCGAGCATGGTAGTGCTCGCTCATCACTAGTTACGAGTACTGAGCACCTGAGCATGGTAGTGCTCACTCATCAGTAGTTACAAGTACTGAGCACCTGAGCATGGCAGTGCTCGCTCATCACTAGTTACAAGTACTGAGCACCCGAGCATGGTAGTGCCCGCTCATCACTAGTTACAAGTACTGAGCACCCGAGCATGGTAGTGCTCGCTCATCACTAGTTACAAGTACTGAGCACCCGAGCATGGTAGTGCTCGCTCATCACTAGTTACAAGTACTGAGCACCCGAGCATGGTAGTGCTCGCTCATCACTAGTTACAAGTCCTGAGCACCTGAGCATGGTAGTGCTCGCTCATCACTAGATACGAGTACTGAGCACCCGAGCATGGTAGTGCTCGCTCATCAGTAGTTACAAGTCCTGAGCACCTGAGCATGGTAGTGCTCGCTCATCACTAGATACGAGTACTGAGCACCCGAGCATGGTAGTGCTCGCTCATCAGTAGTTACAAGTCCTGAGCACCTGAGCATGGTAGAGCTCGCTCATCACTAGTTACGAGTACTGAGCACCTGAGCATAGTAGTGCTCGCTCATCACTAGTTACGAGTGCTGAGCACCTGAGCATGGTAGTGCCCGCTCATCACTAGATACGAGTACTGAGCACCAGAGCATGGTAGTGCTCGCTCATCACTAGTTACGAGTGCTGAGCACCTGAGCATAGTAGTGCCCGCTCATCACTAGATACGAGTACTGAGCACCTGAGCATAGTAGTGCTCGCTCATCACTAGTTACGAGTGCTGAGCACCTGAGCATAGTACTGCCCGCTCATCACTAGATACGAGTACTGAGCACCAGAGCATAGTAGTGCTCGCTCATCACTAGTTACGAGTGCTGAGCACCTGAGCATAGTAGTGCTCGCTCATCACTAGTTACAAGTACTGAGCACCCGAGCATGGTAGTGCTCGCTCATCACTAGTTACAAGTACTGAGCATCCGAGCATGGTAGTGCTCGCTCATCACTAGTTACAAGTACTGAGCACCTGAGCATGGTAGTGCTCACTCATCAGTAGTTACAAGTACTGAGCACCTGAGCATGGCAGTGCTCGCTCATCACTAGTTACAAGTACTGAGCACCCGAGCATGGTAGTGCTCACTCATCACTAGTTACAAGTACTGAGCATCCGAGCATGGTAGTGCTCGCTCATCACTAGTTACGAGTACTGAGCACCTGAGCATGGTAGTGCTCGCTCATCACTAGTTACAAGTACTGAGCATCCGAGCATGGTAGTGCTCGCTCATCACTAGTTACGAGTACTGAGCACCTGAGCATGGTAGTGCTCGCTCATCACTAGATACGAGTACTGAGCACCAGAGCATGGTAGAGCTCGCTCATCACTAGTTACGAGTACTGAGCACCTGAGCATAGTAGTGCTCGCTCATCACTAGTTACGAGTGCTGAGCACCTGAGCATGGTAGTGCCCGCTCATCACTAGTTACCAGTACTGAGCATCCGAGCATGGTAGTGCCCGCTCATCACTAGTTACAAGTACTGAGCATCCGAGCATGGTAGTGCTCGCTCATCACTAGTTACAAGTACTGAGCATCCGAGCATGGTAGTGCTCGCTCATCACTAGTTACAAGTACTGAGCATCCGAGCATGGTAGTGCTCGCTCATCACTAGTTACAAGTACTGAGCATCTGAGCATAGTAGTGCTCGCTCATCACTAGTTACTAGTACTGAGCACCCGAGCATTGTAGTGCTCGCTCATCACTAGTTACAAGTACTGAGCATCCGAGCATGGTAGTGCTCGCTCATCACTAGTTACAAGTACTGAGCACCCGAGCATGGTAGTGCTCGCTCATCACTAGTTACAAGTACTGAGCATCCGAGCATGGTAGTGCTCGCTCATCACTAGTTACAAGTACTGAGCATCCGAGCATGGTAGTGCTCGCTCATCACTAGTTACGAGTACTGAGCACCCGAGCATAGTAGTGCTCGCTCATCACTAGTTACTAGTACTGAGCACCCGAGCATGGTAGTGCTCGCTCATCACTAGATACGAGTACTGAGCACCAGAGCATGGTAGAGCTCGCTCATCACTAGTTACGAGTGCTGAGCACCAGAGCATGGTAGTGCCCGCTCATCACTAGATACGAGTACTGAGCACCTGAGCATAGTAGTGCTCGCTCATCACTAGTTACGAGTGCTGAGCACCTGAGCATAGTAGTGCCCGCTCATCACTAGATACGAGTACTGAGCACCTGAGCATAGTAGTGCTCGCTCATCACTAGTTACGAGTGCTGAGCACCTGAGCATAGTAGTGCCCGCTCATCACTAGATACGAGTACTGAGCACCAGAGCATGGTAGTGCTCGCTCATCACTAGTTACGAGTGCTGAGCACCAGAGCATGGTAGTGCCCGCTCATCACTAGATACGAGTACTGAGCACCTGAGCATAGTAGTGCTCGCTCATCACTAGTTACGAGTGCTGAGCACCTGAGCATAGTAGTGCCCGCTCATCACTAGATACGAGTACTGAGCACCTGAGCATGGTAGTGCTCGCTCATCACTAGTTACAAGTACTGGCACCTGAGCATGGTAGTGCCCGCTCATCACTAGTTACCAGTACTGAGCATCCGAGCATGGTAGTGCCCGCTCATCACTAGTTACAAGTACTGAGCATCCGAGCATGGTAGTGCTCGCTCATCACTAGTTACAAGTACTGAGCATCCGAGCATGGTAGTGCTCGCTCATCACTAGTTACAAGTACTGAGCATCCGAGCATGGTAGTGCTCGCTCATCACTAGTTACAAGTACTGAGCATCTGAGCATAGTAGTGCTCGCTCATCACTAGTTACTATTACTGAGCACCCGAGCATTGTAGTGCTCGCTCATCACTAGTTACAAGTACTGAGCATCCGAGCATGGTAGTGCTCGCTCATCACTAGTTACAAGTACTGAGCACCCGAGCATGGTAGTGCTCGCTCATCACTAGTTACAAGTACTGAGCATCCGAGCATGGTAGTGCTCGCTCATCACTAGTTACGAGTACTGAGCACCCGAGCATAGTAGTGCTCGCTCATCACTAGTTACTAGTACTGAGCACCCGAGCATGGTAGTGCTCGCTCATCACTAGATACGAGTACTGAGCACCAGAGCATGGTAGAGCTCGCTCATCACTAGTTACGAGTGCTGAGCACCAGAGCATGGTAGTGCCCGCTCATCACTAGATACGAGTACTGAGCACCTGAGCATAGTAGTGCTCGCTCATCACTAGTTACGAGTGCTGAGCACCTGAGCATAGTAGTGCCCGCTCATCACTAGATACGAGTACTGAGCACCTGAGCATAGTAGTGCTCGCTCATCACTAGTTACGAGTGCTGAGCATAGTAGTGCCCGCTCATCACTAGATACGAGTACTGAGCACCAGAGCATGGTAGTGCTCGCTCATCACTAGTTACGAGTGCTGAGCACCAGAGCATGGTAGTGCCCGCTCATCACTAGATACGAGTACTGAGCACCTGAGCATAGTAGTGCTCGCTCATCACTAGTTACGAGTGCTGAGCACCTGAGCATAGTAGTGCCCGCTCATCACTAGATACGAGTACTGAGCACCAGAGCATGGTAGTGCTCGCTCATCACTAGTTACAAGTACTGAGCATCCGAGCATAGTAGTGCTCGCTCATCACTAGTTACTAGTACTGAGCACCCGAGCATTGTAGTGCTCGCTCATCACTAGTTACAAGTACTGAGCATCCGAGCATGGTAGTGCTCACTCATCACTAGTTACAAGTACTGAGCACCCGAGCATGGTAGTGCTCGCTCATCACTAGTTACAAGTACTGAGCATCCGAGCATGGTAGTGCTCGCTCATCACTAGTTACAAGTACTGAGCATCCGAGCATGGTAGTGCTCGCTCATCACTAGTTACGAGTACTAAGCACCCGAGCATGGTAGTGCTCGCTCATCACTAGTTACTAGTACTGAGCACCCGAGCATGGTAGTGCTCGCTCATCACTAGTTACAAGTACTGAGCACCCGAGCATGGTAGTGCTCGCTCATCACTAGTTACGAGTGCTGAGCACCTGAGCATGGTAGTGCCCGCTCATCACTAGATACGAGTACTGAGCACCAGAGCATGGTAGTGCTCGCTCATCACTAGTTACGAGTACTGAGCACTAGTGATGAGCGAGTACCAAAAAGCTCGGGTGTTCGAGGCTCGGGCCGAGCATCCCAAGATACTCGTGTACTCTGCCCGAGCACCGAGCCCAATGTTATCCTATGGGAGACCCGATATTTTTATGAAATGACCCCCGGCAGCATGTAGAAACCCTAAAAATGTCACAAAAGTCTCAGAAGAGTGCTCAAATGACATGGCAACAGCATGGGGAAGACCCCTTGAAGCATTTATCACTCAAAAGTCACAGCTGTGAACAATTTTGTCCAAGTTTTACGCCATTTTTACGGACTCACCAGAAAACCTTCCAAAATGACACCAAAATGAATTTTCATGGCGGAAATGTTAAGGTCACATACCCATTAGTGAGATAGAGCTGGTGTATGTTACTTTTTGAGATTACATGAAAGATTTTACGTGAAAACATTGTGTGGCACTCCGATGTCCAAAACGCACGTTTTGTGCTTTTTACTAGCGATGTCGGTCATTTTTTTTTTTTTCATTCTATCTCCCTCAGTCCATCGGTCGGTCTCTCTGTCTGTCGGTCTCTCTCTGTCTTATCTGTCCCCCTCTCACAGTCTGTCGGTCATTCTCTCCCCTCTCTCATACTTACCGTTCCCCGATCACTGCCGCGGCGCTGCACAGCTGTTCACTAAACTCCGGCGGCTTTTCCTCTTTTGAAAAAGCCGGCCGCTCATTAAACAATCTCGTATTCCCTGCTTTTCGGCGCCTATGATTGGTTGCAGTGAGACACGCCCCCACACTGAGTGACAGGTGTCTCACTGCACCCAATCACAGCAGCCGGTGGGCGTGTCTATACTGTGCAGTGAAATAAATAATTCATTTAAAAAAACGGCGTGCTGTCCCCCCAATTTTAATACCAGCCAGATAAAGCCATACGGCTGAATTCTGGTATTCTCAGGATGGGGAGCTCCACGTTATGGGGAGCCCCCCAGCCTAACAATATCAGTCAGCAGCCGCCCAGAATTGCTGCATACATTAGATGCGACAGTTCTGGGACTGTACCCGGCTCTTCCCGATTTGCCCTGGTGCGTTGGCAAATCGGGGTAATAAGGAGTTATTGGCAGCCCATAGCTGCCACTAAATCCTAGATTAATCATGTCAGGCGTCTCCCCGAGAAACCTTCCATGATTAATCTGTAAATTACAGTAAATAAACACACACATCTGAAAAAATCCTTTATTAGAAATAAAAAACACAAACCAATTCCCTCATCACCAATTTAATAAGCCCCAAAAAGCCCTCCATGTCCGGCGTAATCCACGGACCTCCAGCGTCGCTTCCAGCTCTGCTGCATTCAGGTGACAGGAGCAGCAGAAGACACCGCCGCTCCTATCAGCTCCACGCAGCAAATGAGGTGAGTAGCGCGATCAGCTGAGCTGTCACTAAGCTTATCCGCCGCGGCCACCGCTGGATTCAGCGGTGGCCGTGAGTTACCTGACTGACAGCAGCTGATCGCGCTACTCACCTCATTTGCTGCGTGGAGCTGACAGGAGCGGCGGTGTATTCTGCTGCTCCTGTCACCTTCATGCAGCAGAGCTGGAAGCGACGCTGGAGGTCCGTGGATTACGCCGGACATGGAGGGCTTTTTGGGGCTTATTAAATTGGTTACGAGGGAATTGGTTTGTGTTTTTTATTTCTAATAAATTATTTTTTCAGGTGTGTGTGTGTTTATTTACTGTAACTTACAGATTAATCATGGAACGTATCTTGGGGAGACGCCTGACATGATTAATCTAGGATTTAGTGGCAGCTATGGGCTGCCAATAACTCCTTATTACCCCGATTTGCCAACGCATCAGGGCAAATCGGGAAGAGCCGGGTACAGTCCCAGAACTGTCGCATCTAATGTATGCGGCAATTCTGGGCGGCTGCTGACTGATATTGTTAGGCTGGGGGGGCTCCCCATAACGTGGGGCTCCCCATCCTGAGAATACCAGCCTTCAGTCGTATGGCTTTATCTGGCTGGTATTAAAATTGGGGGGACCGCACGCCGGTTTCTTTAATTATTTAATTATTTATTTCACTGCACAGTATACACACGCCCACCGGCTGCTGTGATTGGCTGCTGTGATTGGGTGCAGTGAGACACCTGTCACTCAGCGTGGGGGCGTGTCTCACTGCAACCAATCATAGGCGCCTGTGGGCGGGGAAAGCAGGGAATACGAGATGGCTGTGTGCAGAGCACAGCGCGCCCGCCGGTATAAAGGCTCGGTCACGCTGTGCGGGCTGGCCAATCACTGCAATTCCACAACTAACAGGGCTGCGGCATTGCAGTGGTCTGCCAGCCAATCCCTGCATGAGGGCTGGCTCTCAAAAGAGCGCCAACATGCAGGGATGAAGACCACGAGTATCGCGAAATTACTCGGTACCCGCCGAGTAGCCAGAGTACAGTGATACTCGTGCCAGTACCGAGTAGTGGCAAGTGTACTCGCTCATCACTACTGAGCACCCGAGCATGGTACTGCTCTCTCATCACTAGTTACGAGTACTGAGCACCCGAGCATGGTAGTACTCGCTCATCACTAGATATGAGTACTGAGCACCAGAGCATAGTAGTGCCCGCTCATCATTAGTTATAACCACACAGGTAACAGATTCTATATTGGTGGGAGTCCAACTGCTGAAACACACACAGATTACCAGAAGAGTGGACTTGTGTCCCCAGTTTCAGTGTATCGGCATTGCACATGCTTGACCACCCCTCCCTTTATTCTCTTTGACTCCTGAAATATAACCAGGAACAAAGCTCAGCTTTCTCCTTTGTCCTATAGAGAGAGAGATCGAAACGCGTCACTTTTTCCCTCCTCTTTTTTTTTTTTTTTCTTTGTTTTTTTTAAACTCGTTTTATTGAAAGTTAAGTAAGACATTACATAGAAGAATAAATCAGCAAATTGTTCAATGAGACAGTATACATGTAACTGGTTGGTTTTCAGGATAATAAAAAAAAAAAAAACAACAATCAAATCAGCGTCCATTATTTCAGCATATCCAACGAGCATCATACATAGCAAAGGTGTTAGCTCGCGAGACACATCCAACTCAAGGCAATAGAACTCATATCGTCAAGGAGAGTGCAACCCAAGCTTCGGGGAACTCGTGGTATCCCTAATATAGTGTATCACGGATCACATGTGTCTCCTTTCTGCCTGCCGGGCCACTACTGGCTACTATTGCGATAATACTGACTGTAGGTTATCCGCAAGAGAACCAGGAGATCCGCCAGTCAAGGGCGACCTCATCCATCTACCCCAGATTTTGTCAAATTTAGCTGAAGAGCCTCTTGACTTGTAAACAAATTGTTCTGACGGGATAATTGCATTTACCAAAGCAATCCAAGAGGCTCTAGTTGGGGAATGAGTGCTCATCCAATTTAGTATAATGCCCTTCCGGACCAGAAAAAGGACCTTCTTTATTAATAGATTCTCATCATGGGACCAGGAGTGTACATCTACCACCCCAAATAGACACAGGACTGGGCACATAGCAACCGCTTTTTGAAATATGGCGGAGAGAGTCGTTACAATCTCACTCCAATAGGAGAGAATAACTCGGCAATCCCATATCATGTGCCAGAAGTCAGCACCGTCCCTCCCGCATCTCGGACAGCCCATCCCCACCGAATTGTTCAGCTTTTTCATTTTGTTCAATCTCTGGGGAGTAATATAACTTTGGTGTATTATATATAATTGGATCAGTCTATTGTTAACAGCAGGAGAGACCAATGTGTGCGATTCGACAATGTCGTCCCACACTACATCATCAATTTCAGGGATCCTGGCACTCCACTTCTCACGGACAGAAAGAGGATTATTCATGGCCTTGGCCCGAATGAGGGAGGAATATAGTTTAGAAATAAGACCACCAGGGCCCTGTGATCTAATAATTCCAATGACTGGGAAGGAAGAGAATCTAACCCCACGACCAGAGAACTGAGCTCGAAAGGCGTGCCTAATCTGGAGATACTGAAACCCATGAGATTCCGGCAAATCGAATTCTATCCGCAGTTGTGCAAAGGGGTGGAGTTCACCGTCCCGGACCAGTGATCCCAGGGAGATTATTCCGCGATTCCTCCAATCACCAAATCCCGGCAACCCACAAAAATGTGGGAGGTCCAAGTTATCCCATAAGGGCGTCTCAGTTGGTACATCATGGAATCCAAATACGGCTTTAGCCTCTTTCCAGATCCTGGCCCCCAATTTATGTATCGGGAGGACACGACCCTCAGGGGACCTCCTGTGATCCGTCAGTAACGGCCACAGGAGATCCACACCTGTGAACTCTGCCAGGAGCCCCTCTGGAGAACCCCCAACTCGGGGAAGTGTCCATGGACCCAAATATTTCAATTGTCCGGCCAGATAGTAAATATAAAGATCAGGAAGGGCCATACCCCCCATATCCTTGGGTCTTTGTAATTTGGCCAATTGGACCCTTGATCTGGACGAGCCCCAGACAAAGGTAATCATTAGAGATTCCAAGGACCGGAAGAAAGAACGAGGAATCTGCACGAATACATGCTGGGTAATATAAAGACACTTTGGTTGCACTATCATTTTAAGGAGATTAATCCTTCCCGCCACTGACAGTGGGAGTTGGCTCCATCTATTAAATTTCTCCCCGAAGTACGCTAGTAAGGGGGCTATATTTCTCGCTATCATCACCGCAGGGCTTCCCGCCAGTATAATTCCGAGATATTTGAAATGATCCACCACCGGAACCCTGCATATGTGATCGTACATCAGATCCTCTCTGTTCCGAGACAGAAAGAGGAGGTACGATTTTGACCAGTTTATTGACAGACCTGAGAACTCCCCAAATCGATCAATCAATTGCACAGCTCTGGGAATGGAGGAATCCGGATCAGATGCAAACAGTAACAAATCGTCTGCGTACAAAGATAAACGTTCATCTCCCTTACTATGTCTCACCCCCCGGTAGACTGGGTCCGCCCGAATGCGCACCGCCAGCGGTTCCATGGCAAGGGCGAACAGGAGAGGGGATAGGGGACATCCCTGTCTGGTTCCCCTCCCCAAAGGGAAAGTTTCCGACACACCACCGCCCACCTGAATATTAGCAGATGGAGCTTTATATATGATCTCAATCCATCTGATAAATTTGTTGCCGAAACCAAATGCCCGCAGCACCTCCAGCAGGTATGGCCATTCTATAGAATCGAAGGCTTTGGCTGCATCCAGGGAGACCAAAGCCCAATCCTCCTCTAACTTGGTGCCCATCTGTAAAACCACCTGAGCCCTCCTCAGATTATCCGAGGTACTCCTACCCGGGATGAATCCTGACTGATCCTCATGTACTATAGAGGAGACCACTTTTTTGAGTCTATTTGCTAGAATTTTGGTGAGAATTTTGTAATCGGAGTTCAACAAAGAGATCGGTCTGTACGAGCCACAATCCAATGGGTCCTTATCTGGTTTCAATAGCAGGACAATGGTTGCCTCATAGAAGGAATCAGGCAACCATCCCTTGCTGAACGAGGCTTCAACCGTTTCCAGGAGGGCTGGGGCCAGCTCCCCCTGATATTTGTCAAAGATCTCAATAGGGAGTCCGTCTGGCCCGGACGCCTTACCCCTATTGAGGGTCTTCATCGCCTCCACCATCTCTTCCATGCTAATGGGCTCATCCAAGGCCGATCTCTGAGCCAAAGTCAACCTGGGAAACTCCAGATCACGTAAGTACTCAGCAATCTCCTCCCTTGACACAGTCAGCCTGGACTCATACAGGTTCCTATAGAAGTTCAAAAATACCTCCAATATACCATTGACGGAAGTAACTGTTCCTCTACGGGGGTCTCTAATCCTAAGGACAGCAGGTGAGTTATTGGATTGACGCACCAGGAACGCCAGTAAGCTACTGGATTGGTTCCCTTGCTCAAAATACCTCTGGTTCGTGAAGAATACATGTCTCTTAGCCTTGTCTTGCAAATACAAGAGATATTTCCTCCCAGCCTGAAGCCAATGAGATCTATTTTCCTCAGAGGGGTCCGAGGTGAATCTATGTTCAAGCACTCTATTTTGGGTGGCCAATTCCTCCTCCTCTCTGGCCGCCTGTTTCTTGAGATAGGAAATAGAGGAGTGACAGCATCCCCTCAGATACGCCTTAAGCGCGTCCCAATAAGCCGAGTGATTCTCTTCCACGGAGTTCATTTCCGTGTATGCCCCAAGCTGATCAGGAATCCTATCATTGGCTCCAAAGAGCGACAGCCACCAAGGGTTAATTTTCCTTGACAATTTATGAGATTTACATCCTTCCCATTTAATGCCTACAAATACCGGAGAGTGATCTGATACTGATCTGGGCAAATGACATACCGATTGTATATGGGCACAGACTCTTTCATTTCCACATATATAATCAATTCGAGATAATGAGTTTTTCCCGGGAGTATAACATGTATATTCTCTCAGTGCTGGGTTAAAAAACCGCCACATATCGTACCATCCCACTTCCTGTAAGAATATACTCAATCTAGTTTGTATCGTGGGGGAGATCGGGACCTGTCGGGTGTTGAATCTATCCAGTCCTGTGTTGTTAATCAAATTGAAATCCCCCATGCAGAGCACTAAGGCTTGTGGAAATTGTGAGGCGAACTTAGCCGCCTCATATAGAATCGAGATTCCCGTTGCAGGGGGAATGTATATGGCCAAGACCACTATCATGACCCCATCGATGTGAGCCTGGATAAACACATACCTCCCTTCAGTGTCCTTTAAAATTTTACCCGGATCCCACCGCAGAGCTTTGTGGACCAGTACCGATACTCCCCTAGAATATGATGAATGAACTGAGTGAGCTGACCATTGAACCCAAGGCTTTTGAAGCACTCTAGCGGTCTCCAACAATAAATGGGTCTCTTGTAAACATACAATCTGAGCTTTGGATCTTTTGATATGAGCAAATACCGCCGCCCGTTTCCTGGACGTGCCCAGTCCCCTAACATTCCATGTCATCACGCTTAAAGCCATCAAGATATGCCACTTGCTGAGTTGATAAAAGAATATCAAGAACTTAACCTACAGTAGAACTTGGGTAAACGTACCCTTAAATACAAAATGTCGGTTGTACACACACAATCGACAAGAACTGGTCCAGTAGTGCGACCAGGAAAGATTCACCCTAGCAACGACTAGGGTGAACCAACGTGGCTAGATGGTGTACTTGGTATGGGGGTGTCCTCAAACAAGGACTTGAGCTTCTCCTGCAGTCCAATAAATGACTTATCCTGCAGTTTAGCCTTTAATCGTGCATAAGTGAGGGGACCAAGAATAGATGGGAAGGAAGTGAGAGAGAGAAGCAGAAAAGGGAGAGAAAAGGAGAGAGAAGAAGAGGAGAAAAAGAGAAAAGAGAGAGAGAGAAAAAAAAAAAGAGAGGGGGGGGGGGAAGGGAGGAGGAGAAGATATGGTATGAAGGGAGAAAGAGAAATAATGCAGAAGAGAGAAAGAGAGAGGAGAGGAATTAGAATAGAAGATAAAGCAGGAACAAGAGAAAGAATATAGAGATATGAGAGGTAGAAAAAGTGGGGGACTGAAGGAAGAGGAGAAAGAACAATGAAGAAGTAAGGGAACGAGGTGAAGAGGGATGAGGAATAAGCTGATAGGGGGTTAGAAGGGGAGAAGAGAAGAGGTGGGAGAGTAAAGAAGATAGAAGAAGGATTGGCAGGAAATCTTAGACTGTAGAAAATTATAACATATGGTAACCTCAGAACTTAATATAGCACTAATAGAGCAAAATACAACATTATGAACTGAAGTGCGTTGCCAAAAACTGCGAGCCCAAAGTAGAGTTCCAATTTGGATCCAAAAAGGTATAGGAGAAAACAGGATCGCATGAAGGAGTTCAGAGCGTCGCAACAGCGGTCTGACCCATGTCCCGTCTGATGTCACCTAGGTCCGGTCCCATCAGCGACGAGAAATCCGGAGCACTTGCCAGGCTAAGCATAGATCCCGAAGAACGCAGCAGCCGTCCCATACGCAGGCGCGGCCCCAGGCCACCCGCCTTAGTCGAAGGCCAAACCCGGAGGCCGGATCATTGAGAGACCAATAATGGACGCATCCGGAGACTCTCATGCCTCCAGGAAGGCCGCTGGCGCACCAGCGCCTCCAGATGAGATCACCAGCGCCTCAGCCGACAGGGACCATAAGATCAGGATCAGGACGCGAACGCAATTGCGGTCCCGCTCCACTCACATGCCAGGAGGGATGAAACAAACAAGAATCTTTCGCGCCTTCAGAATCGAGGGACGCCGAGTACCTGCATAGGATGATCCTGAAGCGATCTCAACAGTGATTTCAAACACAACGTCCCAAGGATTGGAGTCGCGTCACCGACATTGCTCCAAAGAGGATGAAATAAGTGAATCAGAGCCGCGACGCTATCACAACCGCGACCCGTCAGGCAGCGCCCAGACCGTGACGCATCAGCGTTTCCTCTTCAATGTGTTGATCCAGTCCTCCGCTTCCGCAGGAGAAGTAAAGAACAGGGATCGCTCTTGATGAACCACTCTAAGACGGGCTGGGAAGATCATGGAGTAAACAATTTGATGCTCTCTGAGACGTTTCTTCACCTGAATGAAGGAAGCCCTCGTTTTCTGGAGCGACGCAGAGAAATCAGGGAAGATCAATATGGTGGCGTTGTTGTGTAGGATCGGGCCCTTGCGCCGCGCCGCACCAAGGATCGCATCTCTATCCCTGCTGCTCAACAGTCGGGCCAAGAGAGGTCTAGGCTGCGCTCCCGGAGGAGGAGGTCTGGCCGGTACCCGGTGAGCTCTTTCTATCGCGAATGCCGCTGACAGCGTCGCATCAGGGAAAGTTTCGGAGAGCCACTTTTCCATGAACTTACATGGGTCACTCCCTTCTGCCCTCTCCGGCATCCCCAGAATTCTCAAATTATTACGACGCAGGCGATTTTCCAGGTCATCAGCCCTCTGCGCCCAGTTGTTTGCCGCGCTTTCCAGAGAGGCCAGTCTGCCCGGCGTCGCTCTTGCGTCGTCTTCCAGCGTGGAGATCCGCTGCTCGGTCTCCTTTACCCGCTCTCTCAGGTTTTGCAAGTCCAGCCGGAGGAGACCCACATCGATCTTAACCTCCTCAATTTTACCCGTCAGCGACACCTTTGAATCCTGGATCGCTGCAAGTAACTGCGAAGTAACCTGCTGTAAGGTTAGCTCCTGCGATTCCTTGGGTCCGGCCTCCATGCTCTCCTCCTCCTCCGCCTCGCTGGATTCCCGCGCTGCCTGCTTGTCGGCGCCATCTTGCTGGGAGTCCCGGGCAAACTTCTTCAGCTTCTCAGCCGCTGCTGCGCTGCGACCTCTGCTCATGGTACCGATCCAAATGCTCACCGCACCACAGGTAATCCAAAGGTGTATTTAGGCACCAATTTCGGCAGGATTAATAACTTATATCAGCTTTGGACTGCGGAGCTGCTCTCAGATGCGACCGCTCATGCTGCCTGCTGGCCACGCCCCCTCTTTGTTTTTTAATACAAATGAAATGGAATTTTAAGTCTGACCAAGTAAAGTTTTGAATTTTATCCAAGGAGCCAGAACAAACCTCTTTTCCTCTCTGCATTGTCTGATCAGGACGGAGGTCTGTGCACCTAAAAGATTTGGAGATTTTTGGTGAGCTGGCTTTTCTGTTACTATCATGCATTGCTTATATAGCGTCGTCATATTCCGCAGCATTTTACAGACTTCATCATTACTGCCGCTATAGGGGTTTAAAAAACAAATCTTTATTTTTATATAGCGCTAACATATTCCGCAGCGCTTCACATACATCTGGAACACTGTCCCCATTGGGGCTCACAATCTAAATTCCCTATCTGTATGTCTTTGGAGTATGGGAGGATGCCGGAGTCCCCGGAGGAAGCCCCCGCAAACACGGGGAGAACATACAAACTCCTTGCAGATGGTGTCCTTGGTGGGATTTGAACCCAGGACCCCAGCGCTGCAAGACTGCAGTGCTAACCACTGAGCCACTGTGCCGCTACATGCCAGTAAGTATTTGGAGTGTGGGAGGAAACCAACACAAATATGGGGAGAAACTCCTTGCTTGTTGTCCTGGGTTGGATTTTAACCAGGACTCCAGTGCTGCAAAGCAAAAGTTCTAACCACTGAGCCACTGTGTTGCCCCTAATCCTGCTTGTTTCAGTGGCTGCTCTTTAACCTCTTAATGTCATTGTTAGTTTCTGAGTAGCTATGCCTCTCATCAGTATGTGTGCTGTTGTTTACTTAAACTAAAAGCTTAACCACTTGGTGATTATCATTGCTGTGACTAGGTGGCTCGTACCATGTTGTCAGACAGGCCTCTTCCTATGAATGACACCTCACTGTACAATCTCTATAGAGAGCCTGGAGTGGGCGAGGACAGCTCTCAGCTCTGCTGCTTTGCTAAGACTAAAACCTCAGATTATATCAGAACGGCTGCAGCCAGTAATCTATGTGATACATCGTTGGATTCAGAGTTTCTGTGCTTAAATCATGCTGCTCTCAGATGAGGTAGCAAAAACCTGCTGACAGATTCCTTTTAAGGTGTACAGATCTGGGTGCGTGCCATTTTGGTTGCCTATCCACTTCCCTGAGAAGGGATTCCCATGACAGTCTGGGGTTTGCTGAAGGCATAAAAAACTGAAGCCCGGTTACAGGCCAGGCCTCATAAGAGATCATCAGATTCCTTTATACTGAAGCCCTGTAGTTTTGCAGAACATTGAACAAGCAATCAAATGTTCACAATTTCATACTGAAGCGGTATATTGTTTCCCATCCATGGCAATGCCACTGCCATGGACAGCAAACCGATGAAGATGTAGAATTGAATCTGGCTCAGATGGAGATACCGTATTTTTCGGATTATAAGACGCACTTTACCTCCCAGAAATTTGGGAGGAAAGTGAGGGGTGTGTCTTAAAATCCGAATGTAGGTTACCAGGTGGTGATTGAAAGAGGGGTCACAGGAGGCAGGGTCTCTGTGCGATGGGCAGCGGAGCTGCTGTGGTCGTAGGCGGCCGGCGCTTCTGCTGTGGTCGTAGGCGGCCGGCGCTTCTGCTGTGGGCGGCGGCGAGGTACAAGCCACTCTGACAATGTCAGTGGTAAGGACTTCAAATAAAGGCCCCCAAAGTTGGCTCAAGAGCTCCATCTGCGCATGCACTGCCTCCGGGTGCCATTTGTTTGAAGCATATCTTCAAAATAAACTGTGCCTCGCTGCCCCTCTCACAGAACAGAGCCAGAATGGGGTAGAGCAGCACGGGGCAAGGCACAGCCAGCATGGGGCAGAACCAGCACAGGGGCACAGCAAGCACAGAGCAGAGCCAGGACAGAACGGAGCAGCACAGATCAGAGCCAGCGGGAAGCAGAGCCTGCAGCCCTACCACAGCGGTAAGGCACCACCGGATTATAAAACAGACCCCATATTTATTTTTTTTTTACCTTTTTTTTTTTTTTTTTCCCCTCTGAAGTTGGGGTGCGTCTTATAATCTGGTGCGTCTTATAAAACGAAAAATACGGTACATTTCCAAACTTTAATTAGTAAGTAAAAAGTCCTGATGGCATCGGAAGCCTGTCCCAAGTAACCGCATATTACACCTATCTATTTCAGGTGCACGTAGTACCCTTATAACTTGCAAATTAAAGTTTTGGAATTTTATTTCCATTTGAGCCGGATCCAGTTCTATATCTTAATAAAATAAACAGGCCTTCACACCACTACATCGATGAAAAAGGTCTAAACGTTAAAGGTCTGAAAAAATGGCAACAAAACTTTTTCAAAACCTTTTCCACCACTTAAGAAAAAACAAAGAGAGAGCTTGCAAGTTTGGCATAGCCATAAACACAAAGAAAAAAAAATAAATTAAAAAAAATAAATATATATATACACCGTATTTTTCGCTTTATAAGACGCACCTGATTATAAGACGCACCCCCAAAATTGGTGAAGGAAAAGAGAATTTTTTATTTTTTTATTGTTAAATGGGGTCCATCTTATAATGCCAGTGTTAGTCTAACAAATCATATAGGGTATATGTCACTCATAGCCCCCCATCCTAAAATTAGCCCCCCTTAATCTGGATATGGCCCTCTTATATGGAATATAGCCCCCTTGTGCTGGGACACGTCCCCCTGTGATGCCTATGGCCCCTATAGATGACACATCTACCCTGTGTTAGATATGCCGCCCATGTGTGCTGCCCATGGCCCCTATAGATGGCACACCTCCCCTGTGTTAGATATGGCCCCCATGTGTGCTGCCCATGGCCCCTATAGATGGCACATCTTCCCTGTGTTTGATATGCCCCCATGTGTGCTGCCCACGGCCCCTATAGATGGCACATCTCCCCTGTGTTAGATATGTCCCCCATGTGTGCTGCCCATGGCCCCTATAGATGGCACATCTCCCCTGTGTTAGATATGCCCCCCATACTGCAGCCCATAATAAAATAAAACACTCTTTCCTTACCTTCTCAGCGCTGTAATCCCTGTGTCTCCCTCCGTGGGGTTGAGCTCCGGCCTCTTCCACTTCCTGGTTCTTGCTGCCGGTCATGTGATCGGCACGGCAGAGTGATATCATCTCTGCGTGCCTTATCACAGACAACAGCAGCAGGAGACCGGAGATCAGCACTGGAGGAGGTGAGTGAAGTTATTTTTTATTTTACTATGGGCAGCAGCACGGGGGCCATATCTAACGCGGGGGGGGGATCATGTGCGATCAAAGGAGGGCGCAGGCAGATATAATATGCCCCGCTGCTCCAGCCCCTCAGCGCGATGCAATTTCAGCACCACACTGCTGGACAGCAGCTGTGCATATTATATGAGCGGGAGCAGGAGATCAAACGCTGCCGCCCGCAGCTGTCACCTGCCCCCAGCACCGCTCAAGAGCGGACCCTGCAGTGTATATATGTATGTACCCCCCCCCGTATATTCTGCTTATAATACGCACCCCCTACTTTCCCCCAAAATTTGGGGGAACAAAAGTGCGTCTTATAAAGCGAAAAATACGGTAAATTGGGGTAATTTTTTTTTTAATATACATTAATTTTTTTTTACTTTTTAGTCCTTGCAGGGAATCATTTGATTGCTTACCTTACACTATACACTGCAGTACATAGAGTTGAAACCAGAAGTTTACGTACACTGACTAAAAAGACACATCTGCATGTTTTTCTCATTATCTGACATGAATTCAGAATAAACCTTTCCCATATTAGTTCAATTAGAAACAAAAATTATTTATATTTTCCAAATGCCAGAATACTGAGAGAGAATGTTTTAAGTCATTTTTATTACTTTCTGCAAAGTCAAAAGTTTGCATAAATTTCATTAGTATTTGGTACCATTGCCCTTACACTGTGTGACTTGGGTGAAACATTTTTTATCTCCTTCCACAAGCTTCTCACAATAGTTGGTAGAAATTTGGGCCCATTCCTCTTGACAGAACTGGTGTAACTGAGACATGTTTGTAGGTCGCCTTACTCGCACCGGCCTCTTCAACTTTGCCTAGAAACGTTGACTAGGATTGAGATTAGGGCTTTGAGATGGCCACTCCAAAACATTGACTTTGTTATCCTTAAGCCACTTTGTAACCAGTTTGGCAGTATGCTTCGGGTCATTGTCCATTTGGAAGACCCATTTCTGCCCAAGCTTTAAGTTCCTTGCTGATGTCTTGAGATGTTGCTTCAGTATTACCGCATAATCTTTTTCCCCATGATGCGATCTATTTTGTGAAGTGCACCAGTCCCTCCTGCAGCAAAACAACCCCACAACATGATGCTGCCACCCCGTGTTTCACAGTTGGGATGATGTTCCTAGACTTCAAAGCTTCTCTCTTTTTCCTCCAAATGTAACAATTGTCATTATAGCCAAACAGTTCAATTTCAGTTTCGTCAGGCCACAGGACGTCTCCAAAAATGAAGGTCTTTGTTCCTGCATGCATTTGTAAACAATCTGTTTTTTTTATGTTTCTATTGGACTAATGGCTTCTTCCTGGCAGAGTGGCCTTTCAGCCCATGTTTATACAGTACTCATTTCTCTGTGGATAATGACATAATCTTATCAGCTTCCGCCAGAATATTCACAAGGTCTTTGTTTTTGTTCTTGGGTTGATATGCACATGTGTGACCAAACACATTCATCTCTGGTAAACAGAACCCATCTCCTTCTATAGAAAGTATGATGGCTGGACATTCCCATCTTGTTTGTACTTGCATATAATTGTTTGTACAGATGAACGATGCACCTTCAGGTATCTGGAAATTGCACCCAAGGATGAACCAGACTTGTACAAGTCCACAATTCTCTTCCTGAGATCTTGGCTGATTTCATTTGACTTTCCCATGATGCTACACAAAGAAGCCGTGTGTTTCAGGTGTGCATTTAAAAACATCCACAGGCGTGTCTCTAATTAACTCAGATGTGGCCAATAAACCTATCAGAAGCTTCCAAAGACATGACATCATCATATGGGCTGTTGCAAATTGTTTAAAGACATAGTACTCTTAAGCGGGTTTTACACACAGCGACATCGCTAGCGACATCGCTAGCGATGTCGCTGTGTGTAAAACCCGTGGTGAAAGCACCCGCCCTTGTCGGTTGTGCGTCACAGGCAAATCGCTGACCGTGGCGCACAACATCGCTAGGACCCGTCACACATACTTACCTGCCTAGCAACGTCGCTGTGGCCGGCGAACCGCCTCCTTTCTAAGGGGGCGGTTCGTTCGGCGTCACAGCGACATCACTAAGCGGCCGCCCAATAGAAGCGGAGGGGCGGAGATGAGCGGGCCGAACATCCCGCCCACCTCCTTCCTTCCTCATTGTGGGAGGCCGCAGGTACGGTGATGTTCTTCGTTCCTGCGATGTCACACATAGAGATGTGTGCTGCTGCAAGAACGACGAACAACCTGCGTCCTGCAACAGCAACGATAATCAGGATAGTTACGACTGGACAACAATCACCGATTTGGTAAGTAATTTTGATCGTTAACAGGTCGTTCCTGCGTTTCACACGCAACAACGTCGCTAACGAGTCCGGATGTGAGTCACGAATTCCGTGAACCCAACGACATCTCGTTAAGCGATGTTGTTGCGTGTAAAGCCCGCTTTAGTGTATGTAAACTTCTGACTTTGCAGAAAGTAATAAAAATGCCTTAAAACATTTTCCCTCTTTCATTATTCTAGCATTTGGCAAATATAAATAATTTTGGTTCCGAATTGACCTAAAACTGCAAAAGTTATTCTGATTTCAATTCAGATAGTGAGAAAAATCTGCGGATGTTTAGACAGTGTATGTAAACCTCTGGTTTCAACTGTAGTTAAACTGATATTCTCCAAAGAAGCCCGGCCACTAGCCAACATGAGTGATGCAGACCTTGAGGCTGCCATGTTAACGCTTTGGACCCCTGCAATCGAGTCGGACTGGGTGGTGTAATGGGAACGGTGCATGAGTCCGCCATTTAAATGCCGCTGTCAGTGATTGCTAGCAACATTTAAATAGTTAGAAAGCAGCTAAGCAATCAAAGGTCGCTGCTGTTATAGGTAGATGCTGGCTGTGTAAAACTGCCGGCATCCGAAAATACGGAATGGACCATAGATATGGTAAACATCAGGGTGCATGAAAGAGTTAAAAGTTTGTTCCCATCATTCCTCTGATGGCACATTTTGAAGTCTCATTCTTGGTATCAAGAGGTCCCATAGGTGAGACCCAAAAACCAATATGCAAGGTACCCTATAAATTGTGGATAGGTGATAAATTTAAATATTAGGCTAGTTTCACACTTGCGTTGTTTTCCTTCAGCCGCAATCCGTCGTTTTGGAATACAGCGGAATCAGTTAACGGATTCTGCTGCTTCCCATAGAATTGTATGGACGACAGATTGCGACTGATGGACCTGCGTTGCTTCCGCCGGGCAGAAGGAACGCAGCATGTAACGTTTTTTGAGCAGCGGAATGCTTAGGATTTCGCTGCGCATGCTCTCTGGCTCCCTGCACACGTAACCAGGGTACACATCGGGTTACTAAGCTAAGCGCTTTACTTGGTAACACGATATTTACTCTGGCTACGTGTGCAAGGAGCCAGCGCTAAGCGGTGTACGCTGGTAACCAAGGTAAATATCGGGTAACCAAGCAAAGTGCTTTGCTCAGTTACCCGATATTTACCCTGGCTATGTGTGCAGGGAGCCCGACACTTCCCCGCTCAGCTCCGCCCCCTCCCGCATTCCACATGTACACACACACACACACTCACCTGTCCCCAGCCATGCAGTCCCCGCGGCACTGACGTCCTCAGTGCCATGGCACCGCTCGGCTCCACCCACCCCGCACTCCACCCCCCGCACACATTCTCGGCGGCCGAACGATCAGCTGATCACCCGGCGACTGGCTGCTGTGAGCGATCAGCTGATCACCCGGCGACTGGCTGCTGTGAGCGATCAACTGATCACCCGGCGACTGGCTGCTGTGAGCGATCAGCTGATCACCCGGCGACTGGCTGCTGGGAGCGATCAGCTGATCACCCGGCGACTGGCTGCTGGGAGCGATCAACTGATCACCCGGCGACTGGCTGCTGGGAGCGATCAGCACAATAGTCTGCCGCCGGTAAATAAAACTGTAAAAAAAAAAAAAAGCAGATTCCGTTTTGTACGATCCGTTGTGTCACTATATGCAACACATCCGTTGCATCCATCACACAACGCAATGCAACGGATGCCGTTCAACGCAAGTGTGAAACTAGCCTTAGGAACAGCCCACTAAGTGCTAAGACATTTTATTTTCATTTAAGTTTTTTTCCTGCAGTGCACAAAAAAAGTGAAACTCTAGAAGAACATGAGATGGGATCCATGAATCACAGCGAAGTCTCCGCACTTCAGACAAGTTTATTATCTCCATGCAGGACACAGCTCTTTTGATTTGCTTCCCGTAGACATACCCTGCCTCCTCCAACGCTCAGCTACCATCATATATAATAATCCCTTGCAAAAAAAGGTCACCTCACAGAAGGAAGCCACCAGCTAACTGCAGCCCGCTGCACCGGAGGAAATGAGCCAAGTCCTACTGGCTCACATCCTAATCTCGGCCTATGTGCTAAACTTTACTGTTCTCATTATTTTATTTGTCACAGTTTCTCTTTGTGGATATGATGGATGGCGGCGCGGCCTGCACCCTTCTCATTCCTTTAGCTTCTACAAGATATATACTGTTACAAGGCGCAGAGGATATAACGTTACAGGCCGCAGCTGGAGAATTCACACCCGCAGCTGCAGGAGCACATAGCTCTTTCACTTGTAATGAAAGGAAGAATATACCTCTCAGAGGAAGGCAGAAAATGCATAGACAACCCCCAGATGTAATCTCAGGGTAAAGATGCTCCCGAATATCTGGCAAATTTAATCCTCAGAGAACTTGTTAAAGCAGCAGTCCGAACTTTATACAGGGGCATAGGTGGAGTCACATGAAAAAAAATGTGGCAAACCGATCTCATGATTACATTAACCTCTAGACCAGGGAATGCTGGGAGCTGTAGTTCCACAACAGCTGCAGATTTACGCAACTGAACTGAGTAAATAATAAGAAACCCCCTCATGGCCTCCTCCTGTTAGTGTCTTCTCACCACAGGAATACACAAATTGTCTTTCCAGGAAAGGAGACAAACTCTAGCGCAGCACCACCTATTTGAAGTAGCGATCCTAAAAGTCAAATGTGGATTTTTAACAATCCTTTGCATATGACCTAGGATATATATGCCAGATCAGAATCCAAATTTGCAGACACTGTGTTTCGGGGTGCTTGCCCCTCATCAGTGCAAAGTATGGGGTGTCTGGTCTGGCTCATGAGAAGCTATGTGGGGACCACGGGAGAACACTATTCTCCTTAAGGAGACTTTGCAAGCCAGTCTGGCTGCCAGTAAAGTAAGGGGACTTATAGCTGCCATGCCCCTCTGGGGAATATTCAAATTGTCTCTCCAGGAAATAGGAATACAGGAATACAAGCAGACTTATTACTTTCACCCCCCCTCTTCGGTCAAAGATAAAGTTTCCCCCTTAACCCTTTCATGGCCAGAAAACACATTCTATTCTTCCACGTCCGCTCCCACCCTCCATCCCTCGTTTACTCATATATATTAATATATATATATATATATATATATATATATATATATATATATATATATATATATATATATTTTACACACACACACACACACACACACACACACACACATACTATATATGTATGGTGAATATACAGTACAGACCAAAGGTTTGGACACACCTCATCTCTAGAACAACTGTTAAGAGGAGACTTTGTGCAGCAGGCCTTCATGGTAAAATAGCTGCTAGGAAACCCCTGCTAAGAACAGGCAACAAGCAGAAGAGACTTGTTTGGGCTAAAGAACACAAGGAATGGACATTAGACCAACGGAAATCTGTGCTTTGGTCAGATGAGTCCAAATTTGAGATCTTTAGATCCAACCACCATGTCTTTGCAGAAAAGGTGAACGGATGGACTCTACATGTCTGGTTCCCATCCTGAAGCATGAAAGCGGAGGTGTGATGGTGGGGGGGTGCTTTGCTGGTGACACTATTGGGGATTTATTCAAAATTGAAGGCATACAGAACCAGCATGGCTACCGCAGCATCTTGCAGCGGCATGCTATTCCATCCGATTTGCATTTAGTTGGACCATCATTTATTTTTCAACAGGACAATGACCCCAAACACACCTCCAGGCTGTGTAAGGGCTATTTGACTAAGAAGGAGAGTGATGGGGTGCTACGCCAGATGACCTGGTCTCCACAGTCACCAGACCTGAACCCAATCGAGATGGTTTGGAGTGAGATGACCCGCAGAGTGAAGGCAAAAGGGCAACAAGTGCTAAGCATCTCTGGGAACTCCTTCAAAACTGTTGTAAAACTATTTCCGGTGACTACCTCTTGAAGCTCATCAAGAGAATGCCAAGAGTGTGCAAAGCAGTAATCAACGCAAAAGGTGGCTACTTTGAAGAACTTAGAATATAAGACATATTTTCAGTTGTTTCACACTTTAAGTATTTCAATACACATGTTTTAATTCATAGTTTTGATGCCTTCAATCTGAATTTACAATTTTCAGTCCTGAAAATAAAGAAAACTCTTTGAATGAGAAGGTGTGTCCAAACATTTGGTCTGTATTGTATGTTACAAGCAACGTGTAAAAGCAGGCATTCTATAGAATACCTAGGCAATGTATACACTGCCGGGTCATCAAAGTATGAAATAAATCAGATGTTCATACATTTCATATTCATTCTATAGAATACCTCAATGACAAACAGGCGGAGTGTAGAATACTACAGGGGTGGTCCGTCCAAAAGTAGGGGGACAGAGCAGGCAGCAGCAGATCTGTGACACTGGCTCAGTGGCATTTTAATGCTAAGGGCAATTCTAGCCTCCTGTGCTGCAACAAATAGTCAGGAATGACTTCGGATTCCTTTTTTTTTTCCCAGCAAAGATATCCTGTTGTTAATTTTACATTTCTTCTTTCACGTTTTTGACTGTTTGTTACTAAAGACTAATAGTCAGGAATGACACTTCTGTTTCTTTGTGTTTTTCCCAGTAAAGATATCATGTTGTTCATTTAGGATTTCTTCTTTCATTAGTTTTTTGACTGTTTGTTACTAAACACTTTTCCAATCTGGGCATTATATCAGACTTTGCCTGAGCAGTTCTTGTCATTCTTTATAATACCTAGACATTTTATGTTACATAGTTACATAGTTACTTAGGTTGACAAAAGACCTAGGTCCATCTAGTTCAACCTTCCTCCACCAGTTCTACATTTAGTCACTTAGTCATTTATAACCAACAATTTTTTTAGTACTGAGGAAATCATCCAGCCCTTTTTTAAAAGCTGTTAAAGTATCTGCCATTACTACCTCTTGTGGTAGGGCATTCCACAGTCTGACCGCTCTAACTGTAAAGAACCCTTTCCTATTTAGCTGTCGGAATCGCTTTTCTTCCACTCGCAGTGAGTGCCCCTTGGTCCTTTAGTATTGTCTTTGGAAGAAATAAGTCATGTGCCAGTCCTTTATATTGACCACACATGTATTTATACATATAAATGAGATCTCCTCCGAGACGTCTTTTTTTCTAAGCTAAACATATCTAACTTTTTCAACCTGTCATCATATGGGAGGCCTTCCATTCCTTGTAATAGTCTAGTTGCCCGCCTTTGAACTGACTCTAACTTCTGAATGTCCTTTTTAAAATGTGGAGCCCAAAACTGGATCCCGTATTCCAGATGTGGCCTTACAAGTGATTTATAGAGGGGTAACAATACGTTGGGATCACGGGATCTAATCTCTCTTTTTGTACACCCTAAAATCTTGTTTGCTTTAGCAGCTGCTGCTTGACATTGAGTGCTGCTGCTCAGCTTATTTGTAATGAGAATACCCAAGTCCTTCTCCTGTTCTGTAGTCCCGAGTTTACTTCCATTTAATGTATACGCAGCTATAGGATTACTCCGTCCTAGGTGCATTACTTTACATTTATCAACATTAAATCTCATTTTCCAAGTATCTGCCCATTCTGACATCTTATCCAGATCTTTTTGTAATATTGTACTATCCAGGTCAGTTTTTAATATCCTACATAGTTTGGTGTCATCGGCAAAGACTGACACTGTACTATCAATCCCATCCACAAGGTCATTAATAAAGAGATTAAAAAGAATCGGTCCAAGCACAGATCCCTGCGGGACCCCACTGCTGACTATAGCCCATTTAGAGAATGTACCATTTATGACTACTCTTTGTTTCCTATCTTTTAGCCAATTCCTTACCCAGTTGCATATTGTGTCCCCTAGTCCTTGCTTCTGGAGCTTTAGTATAAGGCTATTATGTGGTACAGTATCAATTGCCTTTGCAAAGTCCAAATAAATCACATCAGCTGCATTACCAATATCCAGGTTTGAACTTACCCCCTCATAGAACCCCAATAGGTTGGTTAGACACGACTTATCTTTCATGAATCCATGCTGTTTGTCAGTTATCATATTATTTTCTGCAATATATTTTTGCATGTCATCCCTTAAAATGCCCTCAAAAACTTTGCATACTACTGATGTCAGGCTTACTGGACGGTAGTTGCCTGGATCTACCCTCTTACCTTTCTTAAATATCGGTACCACATCAGCAATCCTCCAATCCTGAGGCACCAACCCTGTTACAAGTGAGTCTAAAAAGATGAGATACAGCGGTCTGTCGATTACGGAGCTCAATTCCCTCAATATTCGTGGATGAATGCCATCTGGCCCTGGGGATTTGTCAATGTTTAATTTACTCAGACGTAGGCGTACTTCATCTTGTGTTAAATTAATTATATCGGGTGGTGAACTTTGATTTTTCACTTGTTGAATGATCCCTGGTACAGTCAGTTCCTTGGTGAATACAGATGAGAAATGCCTATTTAATATCTCAGTCTTTTGTTTGTCCTCTATAACTAACTTGTTATTATATTTTAAGGGGCCGATACTATCCTTTGTTTTCCTTTTGGCATTAATGTATTTATAAAAGATTTTGGGATTTATTTTAATGTCATTGGCGATTTTTGTTTCAGTAGCTAATTTTGCTTGTTTGATTTCTTTTTTACATTTCCTATTGATATCTTTATACTTCTGAAATGCTATTTCTGTATTCTCAGCCTTTAAGATTTTAAATGCCCTTTGTTTTTGTTTTATTATACTTTGTACAGTCTTATTTATTCATAGTGGTTTCTTTTTATTCCGGGACGTTTTATTACCAGAGGGTATAAGCTTTTTACAGGACTCTAGTAGTATATCCTTAAACTTTCCCCATTTATGTTCGGTATCCCCAGTTATTATGACTTTGTCCCAATCTACACATTTAAGCTCTTCCCTTAATTTGTTGAAATCAGCTTTCCTAAAATTCCAGGTTTTAGCATTCCCCCTTTGAAATGTTCTATTGAATATTATGTTGAAGCTTACCATATTATGATCGCTGGTGCCCAAGTGCTCCCGGACCTGTAGATCTGAAATTGTATCCGGTCTATTTGACAGGACCAGATCTAGCAAATTATCTCCCCTGGTCGGTTCACCTACCATCTGAGAGAGGAAATTGTCTTGAATGGTAGAAAAGAATTTACAGCTTTTAGCAGAACCAGAAGATTCTATGTCCCACTGTATGTCTGGATAGTTGAAATCCCCCATAATAAGAACCCGATTATTATTATTAGCTGCCTTTTCAGTTTGTTCCAGCATTTCACCCTCTCTTTTTTCAGGTATGTTAGGAGGCTTATAGCAAACTCCAATTAGCATTTTTCCATTAATCCCATCCCCGTGTACATTTACCCATACTGACTCTACATTGTTGCTGTTCCCCTCAATGTCATCATACAACACAGGTTTTAGGTTAGATTTAATAAATATACACACCCCACCACCTTTTTGGCCTTTCCTGTCCTTCCTAAATGTAGTATAACCCTGTATGTTTGTCACCCAGTCATGGCTTTCATCCAGCCAGGTTTCCGTAATGCCCACCACATCATAATCCATGGTTGACATAAGAGTCTCCAATTCATTCATTTTGTTTGCAAGACTTCTTGCATTTGCCAGTAGACATTTAATCCTATTAACACCTTTATTACTCCTAGCCTCCCTACGTTCCTTGTATGTCCCATCCCCCCCTAATCCTTCATTGACCCCTACGGTCTCACTGTCTCTATCTGCTCTATCTCTCCCCTTATTTGCTCCACTACCCTCCCTCCCCCCCCCCCCGATCCTAGTTTAAAAGCTCCTCCATCTGTCTGACCATTTTTCTCCCCCAGCACAGCTGCACCTTCCCCATTGAGGTGCAGCCCGTCCCTACTGTAGAGCCTGTAGCCGACTGAGAAGTCGGCCCAGTTCTCCATGAACCCGAACCCTTCCTTCCTGCACCAATTTCTAAGCCACATATTTATCTCCCTAAGCTCCCGCTGTCTTTCTAGTGACGCTCGTGGCACCGGTAGTATTTCTGAAAACACCACCTTGGAGGTCCTGGACTTCAGCTTCTCTCCTAGTTCCCTGTAATCATTTTTAAGGACCTTCCACCTGCCTCTAACTTTGTCATTAGTACCAATGTGCACCATGACCGCTGGGCTTTCCCCAGCCCCACCCAGCAATCTGTCTATCCGATCCGCAATATGCCGAACCCGAGCACCCGGCAGACAACACACTGTTCGGCATTCACGGTCTCGGCGACAGATGACCCTGTCTGTCCACCTAATTATAGAGTCCCCTACCACCAACATCTGTCTGGGCTTTGCTGCACTCCTATTTCCCTCCTTCCTACAGCAGTTGTTTTCCTGGTTGCTAGGAGCAACGTCCTGCTGTAGTGACCCTAGTCCAGGCCCTTCATTCCTAATATCAGCCAAACAGGCATATTTACTAGGTTGTGCCAGGTCTGGACTAGGCTCCCTGACACTTTTCCCCCTACCTCTTCTTCTAACTGTTACCCAGCTACCTACCTCTGGGTCCTGATCTTCCCCACCTCCACCCTTCTCCATATCACTGGCCCCTGCCAGAGAAAGCTCAGTGAGCTCTAAATTCCTCTCCAGGTTTGCAATGCCCCTTAGTGTTGCAAGCTGCTTATTTAGATCAGTTACCTTGGCTTCCAAATGCGCAACATGCTTGCATCGAGTGCAGACATAGTCACCCTCGAACGGCTGCTCAAGGCATGCATACATCTGACAAGATACACACCGGGTAGCATTGTCCATGGAGCACCTATTAAATGGGGATAAACGTTAAAGTAGTAAAACAAAGAGAAAAAAAAAACCAATGGAAAACGTATAAGGATAAATTCAAACTATGTTCTTGTGTCAAACTATGTAATTGTGTTGAAACTATGCACTTATCTTAAATTCAGCACTTTACTTCAGTTCAGCACCTCGCACGCTGAATGCCAGGGAAAGTACAGAACGCAGATATTCCATATCTTGCCTGAAAACGACAGGGATTGTATACATTGCCTAGGTATTCTATAGAATGACGGGTGTTCATTCATTGCCTGTAACATAATTATATATATATATATATATATATATATATATATATATATATATATATATATATATATATATATATATATATATATATATATATATATATACGGTACATTAGCTCTGTATGACCTAGCCACCACTGACTGGCAGCTTTTTGTGTACACTGTCAATATTATAACAAGCAAGGGACACATCACTGGATTCAGCAGCTCTGGTAAGATGGCTTCCTCAATAATTCTATTCAAAATATATAGTGAAAAATCTAAAATTGGAAAAAAAATAAGAAAAACGGGTTGCAAAAAAAAAAAATCCGTATGGACTCATTCACTATAAAGCAGCATATCCAGGCCATTCCCTGTTAAGAGAATGATTACATTGCTTTATTGAAGTGAAGGGGTCAATGTTGTAGTTTCTTGCAGGGTGCGTGGTCAGGATCTCCACCATGTTGGGCAATAATGGGAAAGAGTAGTTGTGCTGATCTGGAATTTTCCCCATCTGCAGAGGTTACCTGTCCTGGCCAGTAGAGAGGGTCTGACTTGTGGAAACTTTCTCTGTGCCATTCATAAGTTACGGTAATAGAGTAAAGTGGGAGTACAGATGAGACTGACCCTGTAACAGTAGCCATACAAATATCCCATCATGTGAAGTTCACTGAGGTGGGGCAGCCACAGTTCGTATTGGCAGATTGCTAATATGCTTATTGGCCTGCACCGCTCTATTCTCCTCAAGCAAGAAATATTATGAGAGCAGCCGGGTAGTAGCTCTTTTTTCCCATGCCATTCTTAAGGTCTGGATAGGACAAGTTGGACAGAAAGGATCAGGAATATGTGGTGTCCTGGGAATCTGGGACCTTCTGAAAGAAACCATGTGGTGTCCTGGGAATCTGGGACCTTCTGAAAGAAACCATGTGGTGTCCTGGGAATCTGGGACCTTCTGAGAGAAACCATGTGGTGTCCTGGGAATCTGGGACCTTCTGAGAGAAACCATGCGGTGTCCTGGGAATCTGGGACCTTCTGAGAGAAACCATGCGGTGTCCTGGGAATCTGGGACTTTCTGAGAGAAACCATGCGGTGTCCTGGGAATCTGGGACCTTCTGAGAGAAACCATGCGGTGTCCTGGGAATCTGGGACCTTCTGAGAGCAACCATGCGGTGTCCTGGGAATCTGGGACCTTCTGAGAGAAACCATGCGGTGTCCTGGGAATCTGGGACCTTCTGAGAGAAACTATGCGGTGTCCTGGGAATCTGGGAACCTTCTGAAAGAAACCATGTGGTGTCCTGAGAATCTGGGACCTTCTGAAAGAATCTTAGACTTGCCTTACATGACATTGGTAGTCAGGAGGCCACGTGCCATGATCAGGCTACCCTGTGAATGAACATTTTAACCTGTTACAAGACTGATTCCCATTCTACATAGAATATCACACACTATTCCATTTCACACCCAAAGGCTAGTTGCTAAAAACCCGATTCCTACTCCCAGTATGCATGCAACGTTTAAGTTATGTGTCACTTCGCAGAGGGTTGTTTCAGGATATAAATATATATTTCCTCCATTTCTCCCCAAGAGATATTAATGCAAAAAATTGTTACGTTAAGATGATCTTTGTGTAAAAGCTTAAGTCGTATCTCCGCTTTCTACATTCCAGTTTAAGTCCATAAATATTGCAGGCGGTGATTTACTAGCCAAGACGAGAGAGCAGCCCCCAATGGAAGTAGGCTTTTTACACACACATCCATTCACGCTCGCAGCCCTCGTCCCATTCCCTCATTAATTCATTTTCTCAACAGTTAAGAATTTGGTTCTACAACAAAGCTAAAAGCTTTTTTGGCATCGGCAGGCTGTGTACTGTCCAGTAATCATGTAGAAGTGACATATTTACAACTTTGAATAAATCTCTTCGGTTTGTCTTTTTTTGTACCATTAAGTTGAATGAACAGATTGAATATATGCGCTCTGTATTTCAAGGGTTTCTTGCCAACCAGGAACATCAAAGCATATCACTTATTTCAAGCATGAAATATTACAAATGGGAATGAACTGGTTCCATTTTGACGTGTCACTGAGGAATAATAATGGATCTCAATATACATTTATAATCCAGAAAATTGGAGCCAAGTAAAATACGGAATTGGTGCAATGTATGGGACAGCGTAATTTCTCCTCGCTCTCCTCGCAATTTTAATTGCTTGAGTAGTTTCTTCAAATGATATTGTCCACATCGTACGTCTGTACCAGGAGAAATGCTAAAGTACAGAAAGATCAGGAGGGGGAAGATAACAGCTCTGATGCCTGTGTGCAGGAAAAAAATGGATAAATCCTTTCATATGGTAGGGAACACTATCCGGTATCCCCAGTGTCCTCCATAAGAATCCGTCATTTACTTCTATGTATCTAAACCTCGCGACATAACTATGGCAGGGGCAGAGGAATGAATGAAGGATTAGGCAATCCCAATGTCGACTGTAAATTTAGATTTTATTGTGATAACAATCCATAAATAATTCATATGTTGATTCGGTCTTTTGTAATCAGACCTTTACCAGAAAAGGAAGAATTGCTGTAGTAAAATTAGGCTGTGTGCACACGTTGCGTTTTTTACCGCGGAAACGCTGCGTTTAGAACCGCAGCGTTTCAGTGGCAAATTGCATGTGTTCAGCTTTCCCAGCAAAGTGTATGAGAAAGCCGAAAAATCAGTGCACACGCTGCGTTTCTAAACGCAGCGTTTTGGATGCCAAAAATCGGTGCGGAAAGAAAAGCAGCATGTCACTTCTTTTGTGCGTTGTGGCTGCGTTCTCTTCCCCCATTGAAATCAATGATGTGGGGTCAGACCGCAGCTACAACGCAGTGAGCTGCTTTTTTGTTGCGATCCACGGGCTTTGTCGGCATGCCAGAACGCAGGCATTTACCTGGAAGTGAGGTCAAGAGGTTTCCTGTTGACCTCACTTCCTGGCAAAGTTCAGGAAAGCCCCCGGTGTCGCCAAAGTGCCCGCCCCAACCCCCGACCCCCCTCCCGAAAATCCAACATGGCCGCGCGCACAGCAGCGCACCGGCCGCCCTACTCCTCTGTTTCTGTCGCATGTGCAATAACACATGCGACAGAAAACTGCTCCCCAGGCCCTGCCAGGTCACCCCCTATTCCCCCTGGTGTCCTCCGGTGTCCCCCGGTAACCCCCGTACCTGTCACAGCGCGGCCCCCTCCTTCACAGTGCGCGCCGGTCACATGTGCCGAGCAGCTGACAGCTTCCTGAGTTCAGCGTGAGGTCCGCTGACTGCTGCTGCTCGGCACTGTGCAGCTGTGACCCGGGGAGAGTGGGTGCAGATTCTTTGCACCCACTCTCCTCAAATGGAGGGTCTGCACTACTAGAAAATGGGGGACACGTACCCTGAGCGTGCCCCCCATATTCTAGAAGGTCCAGAGGCGACGTGGGACGTCAAAAATGGATACTGCGGACCCAATTTTTTTTCTTTTCAATAAATTGGTCAAAGAGGGAATGTTTTTGGGGAGTGTTTTTTTCAAATAAATTTTTTTTGGTTGTCAATTTTTTTGCTATTACTGTCAATTAGTTATGTCTGGTATCAAATAGACGCTGTGACATAACTAATTGCTGGGCTTGATGCCAGATGACATTACACATCTGGTATCAACCCCATATATTACCTCGTTTGCCACCGTACCAGGGCGCGGGATGAGTTGGGGCGAAGCGCCAGGATTGGTGCATCTAATGGATGCGCCACTTCTGGGGCGGTTGCGGCCTGCTATTTTTAGGCTGGGAAGAGTCCAATAACCATGGCTCTTCCCACCCTGAGAATACCAGACCCCAGCTGTCAGTTTCACCTTGGCTGGTGATCTAATTTAGGGGGGACCCCACGTTTGTTTTGTTTTTTTTAAATTATTTATAAATAAAAAAAACAAAAGCAGCTTGGGGAGCCCTCCAAATTGATCACCAGACAAGATGAAGCTGTCAGCTGTGGTTTGCAGGCTACAGCTGTCTGCTTTACCCTGACTGGCTATCAAAAATAGGGGGGACCCCACGTCATTTATTTTAATTATTATTTTTTTTTTGGCTAAATACAAGGCTAGGCACCCTTTAGTGCCACATGAAAGGCACTAAAGGGCGCCAGCTTAGAATATGCAGGGGGGTGGGACGTTATATATATGTTTGACATCCATTGACACATTTTAGGCTGTGTGCCCACAATCAGGGTTTGCAGCGATATGGGCGCAGAGTGTTTTCCCTGCGTCCATAACACTGCGTTGTGCAGTAGAAGCACAGTGGAAGGAATTTTAGAAATCCCGTGCCCACTGTGCTTCTCTTCTCCACAGCATAAACTGACCTGTGGTGCAGCTTCCCGAGCCTCAGCATGTCAATTTATGCTGCGGAGACAAGAGTGTTCTCTGCAGGTAGCATAGAGCTCCACAGCAGCCTGAACCCAAATCGTGGGCATGGGCAGCTGCGTTCTCCCGTGGACAACACTCACATCTCTGCAGGAAGGCTGGCACTGTGTACTGGATGTACTGTGGCACTGTCACTGGATCATGTGGTCAAAAACGCACCTGAAGAAAACGCATGAAAAACGCATGCGTTTTTGATGCGTTTTTTCCCCAAAACGCATTGTTTACAATTCTCCCCTCTGCCAGAGGGTGCGTTTTTTCCGTGCTGAAAAAAATGCAACGTGTAGACATAGCCTTAGGAGGGAAAGGCTGCACTGGCAGTGTAGCGTGTCCACGGTCTGTATAGCAGGGCCGGACAGCCTTAGAGTCATGGATTACAGTGCCTGCCACTACATTGCCTCCTTTTCACAGTGTCCCCTGCCCCCCCCTGTTTACAGTTTATCCATAATCATACCACCTGTTCATTATCCCCAGATTCATACCCCCCATTTTGTCTCGTTAGTTATAACCTCTCGTTCAGTGTCCTCAGAGTCCCCCCACCTCTTATTCAGTGTCTTCAGATTATTCTACAAGATCTCAATCCTCCACCCGTCAGTGTCTCCATTCCCCAGTCAAGGTGTCTCCAGACTGTTTTCAACAGTGTCCCCAGAGTGCCCATCCCTCATTTTCCTGGTCCCAGGTTGCCCTCTTTTCAACCCCATTGTCACAGTGTCCCCAGAGTCCCCCTTTTCCTAGGCCTAGTGTCTCCAGATTGCCCTCTTTCCCCCCCCCCCTCACCCATGGTTACAGTGTCTTCAGAGTGCTCTCCCCCTTTCCTTGGTCCCAGTGTCTTCAGATTGGTCATAGTGTCCCCAGAGTGTTCCTGCTTTTCCTGGTCACATTGTCTCCCGATTGCCTTCTCTTCCTCTCATGGCCTTAGTGCCCCCAGAGTGCTCCCCTTTTCCTGGTTCCATTGTCTTTAGATTGCCCTCTCTCCTCCCCGGTCATAGTGCCCCCAGAGTGCCCACCCCTCCTTTTCCTGGTCACAGATTGCCCTCTCTCCCCCTCGGTAACAGTGTTCCCAGGGTGATTCCCTTTGTCACAGTGTCTCTAGGTTGCCCACTCTTACCCCCTGGTTACAGTGTTGCCAATGTGTCCCTCCAACCCTATCACGCAACCTATTGTATTGAGAAGTTACCAAACTAGTAAATTAATTTTCGTATATTACCTCCATTTGTATTCGTTTGGTCCGAATTCAGCACTATTTCATGAAGCAAAGGAGGATAAAAATGAGAGGCTATATAATATTTCAGGTTCCATTGACTGTAATGGATATATATTATATACACTATGTGGCCTCTATAAATAGCTGAACCGACCGACCAACATTCGCACTGTTTTCAACAAAGAGATTGGATGGTGAAGTCTAAGTCCTCAATCCTTCTCTCCCCTGATATAATTTGTTTGGTGGATAGTTGAGAGTCCGTTTCAAGTTGTTCAGCGTACTATTAATGTGTATGGAGCCTTAAAGCGCTACATTTTCCTGTTATTGACCTATAGTATATGGCATATCTCCAAATTCACCTGTGGAATGTAGATGCGTAATATAGCATGTGGTGCCAGAACCATGCCATGCCACAAATTTTTTTTATTTTTTTTTTACTTCCAGATGTTAGCATTTTACAGACAGGTAATGTTCCACAATTCATGAGACACAAGGCTAAGCTCACTCGGTAGACCTGACATAAGATAAATGTGCGTCCAAACCATTGCAATCAGTGATTGGCTCCAGATTTTGCTCTTATAACAGATGAGACTTGTGAGGTTTAGTTAGGAAACATACTATATAGTCATACACAATGTGAACAAACCATATCAATATATGGGAAAATAGGAGCCATCTAAGTTCAGCCTAAATTCTGACTAATCATTTATTCTTTATCTGACAATATTCGAGAACCTGAGACCTGCGCTACCAGATATGCCTCTCCTATTACGCGTCATTGTAGTAATGCTGATTTCTTCTATTTCATCTGTGGCTGAGGCAACTTGTTGAAGTGGGGTCTGATCTTTACCTTTTCTTTTGTAGGAAAGAATACGAAGTTACATGAACAGAGTCAAAGAAATAGCAGATCGTAAGAAAGCTGCCCGGCTGGACAAGGGAGCGGCGCAGCGATTTATAAAACATGCGCTGTGCGATCCCAAAGATGAGGAAGATACCCCAGCTAAAAAGCAGTCCAAAACAAAGCATAAATAAACTTTTTTTTGTGCTTTTTAATTTTTTTTTTTTTTAATTTTTTTGTTCTTGAAGATGTATTTTTATTAAAGTTTGTGCTAAAAAAAAAAAAGTCTGCTTTTACTTTAATTTTAATGTGTGAAGACTTCACATAGTGCCACAGGCATTTAAAGTTTACTTTTCACACTACAAGCTGGATCTCTAAAGGATGGCAACATGAGTGAGTTGGAAGGAAGGTGGAAGAGCTCTCAAGTCTATGGGATGTGGCCGCACAGGACTGTGTGTACCCTAGTCTTTCGAGGGCCGAACTACTGCCTAATTGAGAAAAAGTTCCTAATTGGACTTTTAATATTTCTAAAAATCATTTTACCTAGCCTACTAATTATAAGAGGCACCAGGATTGACAGTTGGTAGAGGATTTATTAGGGGTCTGATTTAGTCGTCATACACTACTGACGTGGCCTCTGGGCTACGATCTTTTTGATAATTTCTTTTGTTCACCAAGATGCCTACATTAGGAATGTGAGCCTCAGAACTGGACCATGAAGCAATGGAAGAAGGTATCCTGGTCTGATAAATTACGGTTTCACTTATATTGTGTGGATGACCGGGAACCTGTATATTGCAATGTAAGGCTAGTTTCACACTTGCGTTGAACGGCATCCGTTGCATTGCGTTGTGTGACGCATGCAACGGATGTGTTGCATATAATGGCACAACGGATGCAACGGATCATACAAAACAATGTAACGCTTTTTTATTTTATTTTATTTTTTTTTTCTTCTTTACAGTTTTACCGGCAGCAGACTATTGTGAACGATCAGCTGATCACCCGGCGGCTGGGCGCTCAGCTGAGAGCTCTCACATGCCGGCGGCCGGGCACTCAGCTGAGATTTCTCACAGGCCAGCTGCCGGGTGCTCAGCTGAGCGCTCTCACATGCTGGCGGCCGGGCGCTCTCACATGCTAGCTGCCGGGTGCTCAGATGAGCGCTCACATGCCAGCAGCCGGGCGCTCAGCTGAGAGCTCTCACATGCCGGCGGCCGGGTGATCAGCTGAGAGCTCTCACATGCCGGCGGCCGGGTGCTCAGCTGAGCGCTCTCACATGCCAGCTGCCGGGTTCTCAGCTGAGCACTCTCATATGCCGGCGGCCGGGCGCTCAGCTGAGAGCTCTCACATGCCGGCGGCCAGGCGCTCAGCTGAGAGCTCTCACATGCCGGCGGCCGGGCGCTCAGCTGAGCGCTCTCACATGCCGGCGGCCGGGCGCTCAGCTGAGCGCTCTCACATGCCGGCGGCCGGGCGATCAGCTGAACGTTCGGCCACCGAGAAACAAAAAAAAGTTTCTGTGATGTTAAAAAAAAAAAAAAGTGCATGCGCAGTGAAAAATAAAGGTTTCCGCCGCTCAAACGTTACATGCTGTGTTCCTTCCGCCCGACGCAGCGTTAAAATAACAACGCTGCGTCGTCCAGCGGATGCAACGCTGACACTTGCGTTACAGTGCGTCGTCCATACAAGTCTATGGAGAATAGCACAGTGCGTTAACGGACTGCGCTATTCTCCATAGTGACGGACTGCGCTGAACGCAAGTGTGAAAGTACCCTAAGGTAAAAGTTGGCGTTGGCACCAAGACTCCCTATGGCAGTGGTCCCCATCGTGTGTAACTCACAAGCCCATTATGTGTGGTTCACAACTGTTTTCCAAGTGGATTCAATAGAAAACCGCTATCAATAGAAGGTCTCCAGATGGGGACTTTTCTGAGGAGCCACCACAAAAGAGCAGATCTAGATGTGCATATACTGGTGGGGGTAAAGGGGGAGAACGAAAATAGTAAGCCGGAGATCGGATGATACTGCCAGTTAGAGAAGTGCTTGAAGATTTCGCTGTCATTGTACTAATAATGAGGGGCTTTGGGTGTCGCTTCTGGAGGGTGTTGAGGGACTGGTTGTGGCTTGCAACTCTATCAGAGCTGGCTCTGTTAAAGGGAATCTGTCCACATATTTTTGCTACCTCCTCTGACAGCATCCTGATGTAGGCAAAGTGACTCCGAATCCAATGATGTATGACTTGGATTACTGGGAGCATCCATTCTGATATCATCCGAGGTTTTAGATTTAGCAAAGCAGCAGAACTGAGAGAACTGTCCTTGCCCGCACCAGGCTCTCAATAGAGATTGTACATTGACAATGAGGTGTCAATCACAGGACAGGAAGAGGTGTGTCTGACAATTGCACAAGCCAGCTAGTCACAGCAATGGTCACCAAGTGATTTAAGGCCCCGTCACACTAAGCAACATCGCTAGCAACATCGCTGCTAACGAACAACTTTTGTGACGTAGCAGCGATGTTGCTAGTGATGTTGCTTAGTGTGACATCCAGCAACAACCTGGCCCCTGCTGTGAGGTCGTTGGTTGTTGCTGAATGTCCTGGGCCATTTTTTAGTTGTTGCTGTCCCGCTGTGAAGCACAGATCGCTGTGTGTGACAGCGAGACAGCAACAACTAAATGTGCAGGCAGCAGGAGCCGGCTTCTGCGGACACTGGTAACCACGGTAAACATCGGGTAACCAAGAAGCCCTGTCCTTGGTTACCCGATATTTACCTTCGTTACAAGCCTCCTCCGCTCTCACGGTCAGTGCCGGCTCCTGCTTCTTGCACGTGTAGCAGAGTACACATCGGATAATTAACCCCATGTGTACTGTAGCTAGGAGAGCAGGAAGCCAGCGCTAAGCGGTGTGCGCTGCTCCCTGCTCTGTGCACATGTAGCTACAGCACACATCGGGTAATTAACCCAATGTGTGCTGTAACTAGGAGAGCAGGGAGCCAGCGCTAAGCATTGTGCGCTGCTCCCTGCTCTGTGCACATTTAGCTGCAGTACATATCGGGTAATTAACCCGATGTGTGCTGTAACTAGGAGAGCAGGGAGCCAGCGCTAAGCGGTGTGCGCTGCTCCCTGCTCTCTGCACGTGTAGCTGCGTGCGCTGGTAACCAAGGTAAATATCGGGTTGGTTACCCGATATTTACCTTAGTTACCAAGCGCAGCATCTTCCACGCGGCGCTGCTGGCTGGGGGCTGGGACACTGGTTGCTGGTGAGCTCACCAGCAACTCGTGTAGCCACGCTCCAGCGATCCCTGCCAGGTCAGGTTGCTGGTGGGATCGCTGGAGCGTCGCAGTGTGACATCTCACCAGCAACCTCCTAGCAACTTACCAGCGATCCCTATCAGGTTGGATCGTTGTTGGGATCGCTGGTAAGTTGTTTAGTGTGACTGGGCCTTAAGCCTTTAGTTTAAGCAAACAACACTATGGAGTCTGATAAGAGAGACATAGTTGATTTTTGTTTTTTAACCCCTGCTGGCTTCATCTTGCATAGCAAAAACCTACTGACAGATTCCCTTTAAGCTGTGGCCAATATTTTCCTTTCGCCACGACAGCACCCACGAGAGAGGGATTCGCCCCCTTCAGGACAGGAAACCTACAGATAAAAAAGGGGCAGTCCCCCTCCCTCATCAGTTGGTTTCCTGTCCTGAATGGAGAGGAACCTACAGTACCTGGGTCCGGTTGAGTCCGTGCGGTCTCCGTGGGAACGGCGGAGCTCTAGGTCCAGAAGCACGGTTGGTGGAGCTCCCCTCGTGGACTCCGTCCTCCGGTGCGTCTCGTCCTCTTCCCCTTGGTTCGGCTTTGCCTCCGGGGTAGTGACGCCGGCACCTGCGCGCGCCTGGTCTGTGGACGGCGGGGGGGACCCTGCCGTGTCCGCGCGCTCTCTGCCTGCCGTGACCCGGAAGTGCACTGGAGCGCTTCCGGGGGAGTGGACCGGGCTGGTTCCTTGGAAGGCCGTGGCTCCCTCTTTTCCTGTGCCGGACGCGGGGTAAGTGACTGTGTGCTTGGCGGCCGGCACCTCTCTGTGGAACGGGCGGCGCCTCCGGTTGCACGGCGGGTGCGCTGTGTCCGGGGCCGCGTCCCCGCTCTGTCTCCCGGTAGTACACGGAGGGTCGTCCCGGAGTCCCTGCCTGCGCTCGTCCGGGGTCGGTACCTCTATGTGGCTCCCTGCGGGGCTTCAGGCGGGCTGTGTGGCTTCCTGATCACAGCTTGGGAGCTGTTTTTTTGCTGCATGGCCAGGGGCCCCTGTAGCCCCTGTGTTTGCCTAGCACCCTGTGCCTCCGTGGACTCATGGCCCCTGTAAGGCTTCTGTAGACTCTGGTATCCTCTGTGGACTCCTGGCCCTCGTGGCCTCTGTGGCGTCCTGGCCCTCGGGGCCTCTGTGGCCTCCTGGCCCTTGTGGCCTCACTGTGTCTCCTGGCCCTCGTGCCCTCTGTGGATTCATGGCCCCTGTACGGCTGCTATAGACTCCGGGCCCCTGTATTTCAGTGGACTCCTGGCCCCCGTGGCCTCTGTGGACTCCTGGCCCTCGTGGCATCTGTGGACTCCGGGCCCTCGTGGCCTCTGTGGACTCCGGGCCCTCGTGGCCTCTGTGGACTCCGGGCCCTCGTGGCCTCTGTGGACTCCGGGACCTCGTGGCCTCTATGGACTCCTGGCCCTCGTGGCCTCTGTGGACTCCTGGCCCTCGTGCCCTCTATGGCCTCCTGGCCCTCGTGACCTCTATGGACTCCTGGCCCTCGGGCCTCTGTGGACTCCTGGCCCCTGTGCCCCTGTAGGCTCCTGGATCCTGTGGGCTCTGTGGACTCGTGATGGCCCCCTGTGGGTTCCTGACCTTTGTAGGTTCTCGGCCCCTGGGGCCTATGTGCCCTCCTGGTCCTTGTGGCCTCCGGGCTCCTGTGGCACTGGGTTTCCTGACCTCTGTGGCTCCTGAGCCTCCTGGTCTCTGTGGCCTCTGTGTCCTCTGGACCTCCTGTCTTCTGTTCTCGGGTCCTCCGGGCCTCGGGCCCTCCCTGTCTCTGAGCCTCCTGGCCTTTGCGCCTTCGGTCGTAGTGGCCCGGGTCTCCTGGCCTCGGGGCTCTGTGTCTCTCGGCCTCATGTTTCCGGGCCGCGTGCTTCCTGGTTTGGTGCCTGCCCTTGGTCCCTTGTACCTCTTGGCCTTGGCCCTCTGTGTTGCCTGCCCTTGGACCTCCTGGCCTGGGGCCGCTGTTCATCCTTGCCTTTGCCCACTGTGCTTCCTGGCCTTGGGGCCGCTCTACCTTCTGACCTCGGGCCTCTGTACCTTCTGGCCTCGGGCCTCTGTGCCTTCTGGCCTCGGGCCTCTGTGCCTTCCGGCCTCGGGCCTCTGTGCCTTCTGGCCTCGGGCCTCTGTGCCTTCTGGCCTCGGGCCTCTGTGACTTCTGGCCTCGGGCCTCTGGGTCTTCTGGCCTCGGGCCTATGTGCCGTCTCGGCCTGGGGTCTATGTACCTCCGGGCCTCGGTGCCTCCTGCCTTCGGGCCTCTATGTGTGCTGTCGCTGCGCCTTGGGCTCCTGGTCACGCGCCTCGGTTGCCCCCTGGCCTCCTGTCTTCTGCCTCGGTGCCTCTGGCCTCTCGGGTTCCTGGTCTCTGTGGCTGCCTGGCCTCTATGTGGCTCCCTGGCCTCTGTGGGCTCCCTGGCCTCTGTGTGACTGCCTGGCCTCTGTGTGGCTTCCGGTCCTCTGTGTGGCTTCTGGGCCTCTGTGTGGCTTCTGCCTCTCTGTGTGACTTCCGGGCCTCTGTGTGGCTTCCGTGCCTCTGTGTGACTTCCGGGTCTCTGTGTGGCTTCCTGGCCTCTGTGTGGCTTCCTGACCTCTGTGTGGCTTCCGGGCCTCTGTGTGGCTTCCTGGCCTCTGTGTGGCTTCCTGGCCTCTGTGTGGCTTCCTGGCCTCTGTGGGGCTTCCTGGCCTCTGTGGGGCTTCCTGGCCTCTGTGTGGCTTCCTGGCCTCTGTGTGGCTTCCGGACCTCTGTGTGGCTTCCTGGCCTCTGTGTGGCTTCCTGGCCTCTGTGTGGCTTCCTGGCCTCTGTGTGGCTTCCTGGCCTCTGTGTGGCTTCCTGGCCTCTGTGTGGCCTCCTGGCCTCTGTGTGGCCTCCTGGCCTCTGTGTGGCTTCCTGGCCTCTGTGTGGCTTCCTGGCCTCTGTGTGGCTTCCGGGCCTCTGTGTGGCTTCCTGGCCCCTGTGTGGCTTCCTGGCCCCTGTGTGGCTTCCTGGTCTCTGTGAGCCTTCCGGGCCTCTGTGTGCCTTCCGGGCCTCTGGGCCTCCGGGGCCCGTGCTTCTGTGCCTTCTGGCTCGGGCCTCTGTGTCTCTTGGCCTCTGTGCCTCTTGACCTTCTGTGCCTCTTGGCTTCTTGGTCTCTGTGCCGTCTTGGCTTCTGTGCCTTTCTTGGCTTCTGGGCCTCCCGGCCCCGTGCCTCTGTGCCTGCTGTGCCCGGCCTCTGTGCCTCTTGGTCTCTTGGCTTTTGTGCCTCTTGGCTCCAACCTTGTGCCTCTGGGCCTCTGTGCCTCTTGGCCCTTGTCCCTCTTGGCCTCTGTGCCTTCTTGGCCTCTGTGCCTTCTTGGCCTCTGTGCCTTCTTGGCCTCTATGCCTTCTTGGCCTCTATGCCTTCTTGGCCTCTGGGCCTTCCTGGTCTCTGTACCTGCTGGCTTGGGCCTCCTGACCCTGTGCCTCCTGGCTCCGGCCTCTGTGCCTCTGTGCCTCTTGGCCTCTGTGCCCCTTGGCCTTTGTCGTTTGGCCCTCGGGCCTCTGTGCCTCTTGGCCCCTGTGCCTCTTGTCCTCTGTGCCCTTTGGCCTCTGTGCCGCTGGGCCTCTGTGCCTCTTGGCCGCTGTGCCTCTTGGCCGCTGTGCCTCTTGGCCTCTGTGCCGTTTGGACTCTGTGCCGTTTGGCCTCTGTGCCGTTTGACCTCTGTGCCGTTTGGCCTCTGTGCCGTTTGGCCTCTGTTCCTCTTGGCCTCTGTTCCTCTTGGCCTCTGTTCCTCTGGGCCTCGGTGCCGGTGGCCTCTGTGCCGTTTGGCCTCTGTTCCTCTTGGCCTCTGTGCCTCTTGGCCGTGACTCCGTGCCTCTGGGCCTCTGGGCCTCTTGGCTTCGGGGCCTCTGTGCCGCTTGGCCTCTGTGCCGCTTGGTCTCTGTGCCGCTTACCTCTGTGCCGCTTGACCTCGGTGCCTTTTGGTCTCTGTGCCTCTTGGTCTCTGTGTCTCTTGGGCGCTGTGCCTCTTGGACGCTGTGCCTCTTGGTCTCTGTGCCTCTTGACCTCTGTGCCTCTTGGTCTCTGGGCCTCTGTGCCTCTTGGGCTCGGGACCTCTGGGGGTCTGGGCCTCTTGGGCTCTGGGCCTTGGGGCCTCTTGGCCTCTGTGCCTCTGTACCTCTTTGCCTCTTGGCCTCTGTGCCCTGGGGCCTCTTGGTCGTATGGGCTTGCTTCTTGCGGCGCTCCTGGTTGGTTCTTCCTGCCTTGGCCTTGCGCCGCTGCCGCCTTGCGCCTCCCTGGCCTTCCGCCTGGCCTGGCGCCTTGGGCTTCCTGCTTCGACTCTACATCTCTTCTCCTTCTCGTCCGTTGCGGTGCTCTCTCTTGGTCGCCCTTGCTTCTGCGGGGCGTGTTCTTGCCTATCCGGCTCTGTCCGTTGGTCTTTTCTGCCTTGCGGTGTTCCGGTCCGATTGCTCTTCTGCCGAGCGGGTGTCTTCGGTGTTTTTTCTTCCCGCGCAGGCTGTCTTCTCCGTTCTTCGTTTCGCTGCCTGTTCATGGGGGGGGGCTCTGTCCTCGTCTGTGTCGCTAGGTCGGCCCCTTGGCGGAGGGGTTGGTCTTTGTTTTTGTTCTTTGTCTTTCAGGGTTCCGGCGGTGATCCTCGCGTGGCGTGCCGTCCCTTGTCCCGATGGCTGTGGGCTGCTGTTCCCCTCTCGTCTGTGGTGCTGCGGGTTCCCCTGGCCTCCTCGGTGTCGGATCCTTCTCCTGGGCGGTTGCCTCTTCCTTGGATGGTTGTGGCCTGTGTCTCCTTCGGTGGTATTGTACGGCTGTATCCTGCCCTCTCCGTCCGGTTTCCGGTCTTTGCCGGCTGGCCTTTGTTCTTCCGCTGTCTTCAGTTGGAGGCTTGGCCCTTCGTGTGTTTTTTTCCCTCCCTGAGTGTGTTATCTCTCTAAGTCTCTCGTGGGTGCTGTCGTGGCGAAAGGAAAAGACTAAATTACTTACGGTAATGGGATTTTCCAGAGCCCACGACAGCACCCTTTACACCCCTGCCCTTTTGTTTTCTTCACCCTTTGGGTTTGGTGGTTCTACTTTTGTCTTGTATTGTTACTGATTTGTGGCGGTTCCTCTCCCGGTTCTCTGTAACCAACTGATGAGGGAGGGGGACTGCCCCTTTTTTATCTGTAGGTTTCCTGTCCTGAAGGGGGCGGATCCCTCTCTCGTGGGTGCTGTCGTGGGCTCTGGAAAATCCCATTACCGTAAGTAATTTAGTCTTCTGCTGGGAAACCCTGGGTCTTGGAATTCTTGTAGCTGTGCCATGTACCACCTACCAAAGCTGCAGATCAAATACATAAAAACTATTTCCTTATGGCAGCGGTTTTTACATAGTCCACATGATCGGATGATGTATCTAGTTATTGTACTGGTTACTATAAGTTAGTCGCCAAAGGAAAATTAAATTTCAAAACATTGACCTAAAATGACGTGAATATTTTAATTACATACATGGAAGGCAAAATATAATTTTTGACAATGATCCCATGCACATGCCTGCCTGTGGTTCCTCCCCCCCTGTCGTTCCCTCCCTCATTCCCCTATAATAACAGAAACATGGTGAGAAATGACAGGCAGGCAGACAGGGGCGGGAATAACTAGCAAAACCCGACCCACCTATTAATATTCTGTAGCTGCTATCAATCAAATAACAGTGCATTTCACAAACTTTACTTGCCTATATTTCAGAAATTATACATCCGATCTCACAACTAAAGGTATGTATAGAATCAGCATGATAGCTCCAGTATAGCACTGACTTTAGTTTATATAGGGAAATCCTGGTGGTTGGTCCTCTTTAACGGCACAGCTAAATTTTCCAATCCTGACTCCGGGGCGGACATATATTGGTGCACTGCTGAACTGGGGCCCGTAAGCCAAGGGTTCCCATATCTACCTACACCCAAAATTGGTGTAATTATACATTATGAAGAGCTCTTGGGCTGCAACAGGAACATACGCATATTGTTCTTGCACATGGACACTTTTCTGTCTGTGTCCCCTAGTGTCCTGACTTATCTTCAAACCTTCCAAAGCCTGTCCTTTTAAATACTCTTCAGCTAATAGGAACTGTAAAATCATCCAAAAAGGGGGCAAATACTTTTTCCCAACGGTGCCTTGCTTGCAGAGGTGAAAGGTCTGTTGTGTGTGCAGACTATGTAAGAGCCAAGTTTCCTGTTTGTATGGCTGCCCCTATTGTTCCTGAAGGTCAGATGTGAGACATCTACTTAAGAATTGCTGATGCGTCTTGTATTATGGCAATAAGCACAGCCTGGATTTTGTGGGGATGAGTAATAATCTTTACCAATATGGATACACACCCATTATGAAAACAGGCGTGTAAGATTTTCGGGTTTGCATGCCAGGATACGTTAATTTAAGGAAATAGGGTTCATTATTAAGAATCAGGTTTTGCTAAGGTAATATTTAAAAGGGAAATTTACTCTGGAGATAATTGGTGAATAACATTACTAACACTTGTTTCTGCCTATTTAGTAAATGTGAACAATTACACAGCGTGTGATTTTTACATTAGTGCTTTATTTGTATTCATAGATTAACATTTGCCTCCTTATTTTAGGGTACCGTCACACTTTAGCGACGCAGCAGTGATCCCACCAGCAATCTGACCTGGTCAGGATCGCTGCTGCATCGCTACATGGTCGCTGGTGAGCTGTCAGTCAGGCAGATCTCACCAGCGACCAGTGACCAGCCCCCAGCCAGCAACGACGTGCAAGCGACGCTGCGCTTGCACGGAGCCGGCGTCTGGAAGCTGCGGACACTGGTAACTAAGGTAAACATCAGGTATGGTTACCCGATGTTTACCTTAGTTACCAGCGCACACCGCTTAGCGTGTGCAGGGAGCAGTAGCCGGCACTGGCAGCGTGAGAGCTGCGGAGGCTGGTAACGAAGGTAAATATCGGGTAACCACCTTGGTTACCCGATGTTTACCTTGGTTACAGCATACCGCAGGCTGTCAGACGCCGGCTCCTGCTCCCTGCACATTCAGGATTGTTGCTCTCTCGCTGTCACACACAGCAATGTGTGCTTATCAGCGGGAGAGCAACAATAAAAAAAACGAACCAGGGCTGTGTGTAACGAGCAGCGATCTCACAGCAGGGGCCAGATCGCTGCTCAGTGTCACGCACAGCGAGATCGCTAATGAGGTCACTGCTACGTCACCAAAACCGTGACTCAGCAGCGATCTCAGTAGCGATCTCGCTGTGTGTGAAGTACCCCTTACTCTACTAAACCTTTAAAATATATAAAGGCAAGATAAAGCATCCCAAACAAAATAAGGCAAATTTATCAATACCGAATAATTCTTAGACGGTGGAGATTTAAGGCCGCTTTACACGCAACGACATCGCTAACGAGATGTCACTGGGGTCACGGAATTTGTGACGCACATCCGGCCTTGTTAGCAACGTCGTTGCGTGTGACACGTACGAGTGACCGCTAACGATCCAAAATACCACATCGTTGATCGTTGACCCGTCGTTCATTTTCAAAATGTTGTTGATCTTCTGGGACGCAGGTTGTTTGTCGTTCATGAGGCAGCACACATCGCTACGTGTGACACCCCGGGAACGACTAACAACACTGTACCTGCGTCCTCCAGCAACGAGGTGGGAGTGACCTTCATGCGGCTGCTCTCCACCCCTCCGCTTCTATTGGTTGCCTGCTGTGTGACGTCGCTGTGATGTTGCACGAACCGCCCCCTTAGAAAAGAGGTTGTTCGCCGGCCACAGTAAAGTCGTTAGGCAGATAAGTACGTGTACCAATTTTGTCCGCCACGGGCAGCGATTTGCACGTGTCGCACAACTGACGGGGGCGGGTGCGATCGCTAGCAATGTCGCAGCGTGTAAAGCGGCCTTTAGACTAGACCGTCTTAAAATGCACCAACTATAGTGATTCATTGTATTTGAATTTGGTGTATTTTAAACCCATATGACATACCTCCCAAGTTTTACAGAATAGAAAGAAAACTATGTGGAACATTTTGACCATGCCCCTAGCCATAGCTCATGTACCATTTCTTTCCACCCTGGCAGGTGCAGACCGCCCGGTACAGTGGCGTAGACCAAAATCTAGGACTCCCTCTGTATCCGGGAAGGTTGGTACTATGGATCTATTTTTTGTTCATTTATTGATAGTTGTAACAGCTAGAAATTTTTCATTTTTATGTAGAGTGGCGGTAGTATTGGGCAAGGTATTATTCTCGTACTTCCCGACACTCTACATGAAATATGGGCTCCTGACTGGGTATGTGGACTTGTGTTGTACGTGTGGTACGCCCTTGCAGGCCGCATGTTGCAGTTGACCTTAGCTGACAAGGATCAGATGTTAACCCAGTCACTGAAGGACTTAAACCAGTGTCTTTTATTTAAAGGGGTTGTCTACTACTTTTACATTGATGGCTAATCCTTAGGATAGGTCATCAATGTCAGATCGGCCAGGGTCTGCACCCCTGCCAATCAGCCGTTCTCTGTCCCGCCGGTGGCAGCATGCGTCCGAAAATGCTCATTTCCGGAGTTGCTCTGTCTTCTGATAGTGGCCGCAGCTGGGTACTGCATATCCGCCTCCCATTATAAACAATAGGTGGCGGATGTGCAGTACTCAGTCGTGGCCCCTATCAGAAGACGGAGCAGCTCTGGAAATAAACATTTTTGGCCGCCTGCTGTAAAATGGTAGCACAGTCGATCTGACATTGATGACCTATCCTAAGGATAAGCCATCAATGTAATAGTAGTGGACAACCCCTTTAACAGTAACTTCACAACAACTGTACACAGGAGACAGCATGCACATGTCTTCTTGTACGTTTTATAATCAACGCGAAGTATATCCACCAACAGTCCCTCTATTCCTTCCATCTTTGTTGTTCCTGTACTCACTATTCCTATTCGTTTTATCACAACCCAGCTCAACCTCACAGTAAAGTTTGTGAGAGCCATTCTTTCCCTCCTGTGATTCCACGTCTTGCTCTCCTTGTATTGGAAGTAGGTTGCTAATATGGCTGGACTCTCGCTTCACGCTACTGACGTCTATAGGACTTCCTTTCGTGGCACCCCCATCATCTCATGTTCTATTCCGTCCGAGCTTGTTACATTCAGGAGATGTAAACTACCTGTGTCTTGCTGCTGAGTGTCCTATTTGAGCATACATCTCACTCGATCACTTGCTCCCTTGGTCAGTCCGTTGACACTACTCTGTTGGATCACTCTGTGTTTCGGTCACCTCCTTCTCATGCTACCCCTGGCTCTAGTCTCCTGTAGCTGCAGGGACTTCCATGACGTGCTGCCTTGTTGGCTACCCAGACCTTATGTCTGCTCTGGTCACAGGCTTGGCCCTATCTGACGTTCCACTGGAAATTATTAGTGTTGAGCGAGTATGCTTGTCACTACTCGGTACTCGCACGAGTATCACTGTACTCGGGCTACTCAGCGGGGACCGAGTAATCTCGCGATACTCGTGCTGTACTCGTGGTCTTCATCCCTGCATGTTGGCGCTCTTTTGAGAGCCAGCCCTCATGCAGGGATTGGCTGGCAGACCACTGCAATGCCACAGCCCTGTTAGTTGTGGAATTGCAGTGATTGGCCGGCCCGCACAGCGTGACCGAGCCTTTATACCGGCGGGAGCGCTGTGCTCTGCACACAGCCATCCAGACAGTCAGTGCAGGGAGAGTGGTGCTGCTTCAGGGAAAGGTTTGCGGCCCTTTATAGTTATTTCCGTAGCAGGTCTGCAAACAGTGTGACCAGAAGTCCTTCTCAGGACTATTGTAGTTGTATACAGGCAGGCAGGGTATAGCCAGGTCGGAGTACAGTAGCAGAGTCCTTCTCAGGACTATTGTTGCTGTATACAGGCAGGGTATAGCCAGGTCGGAATACAGGCTAGTGACCAGAAGAGTCCTTCTCAGGACTATTGTAGCTGTATACAGGCAGGCAGGCAGGGTATATAGCCATTCCTAGTGGTGACTGTATACCAGCATTCATCACCATATCTGGGGCTGGTGTACACTGTCTAAAACAGTCCTGATAGTGTCAGACCTCTCAGTAATTGTCGCTCCTAAAAAGCTGTTAGGTTCTTAGTGCGTCCGTGCGTGCATTTAAAAACCGCACGTGTGTGCCTGTCGGTGGCAGCGTACAGGTGCACTTGTGTGCGTTTTGCACAAACTTGGATATAACGCACAAGTCTAGTGAATATAATACACGTCAGTCAGCAGTGTCTGATAGTGTCAAACTTCTCAGTAATTGTCGCTCCTAAAAACCTGTTAGGTTCTTAGTGCGTCCGTGCTTGCATTTAAAAACCGCATGTGTGTGCTAATCTGCATAGGTGACAAACCCCACAATGCAGAAGAGGTGTGGACAGCTCTGAAACAGCAGGCAGATCACTGGCTCACACCTCTGAACCTAAAGCCAGGAAAGGTCGTGTGTGACAATGGCCGGAACCTGGTGGCGGCTTTGAGGCGAGGCCAGCTGACACATGTTCCATGCGTGGCCCATGTGCTCAACCTCGTGGTTCAGCGGTTTCTAAAGTCATACCCAGAGCTGTCTGATCTGCTGGTAAAAGTTCGCCGCCTGTCTGCACATTTTCGAAAGTCACCTACTGCTTCAGCCGGCCTTGCCGGCTTTCAGCGCCGTTTGCATCTTCCGGTTCACAGACTGGTGTGTGATGTCCCCACGCGTTGGAATTCAACTCTGCACATGTTGGTCAGGATATGTGAGCAGAAGAGGGCAGTTGTTGAGTACCTGCATCACCTAAGCCGTCGGGAAATGGGTCAAACTCCACACATAACACCTGAGGAGTGGAGATGGATGTCCGACCTATGTACCATCCTCCAAAACTTTGAGGACTCCACCAAGATGGTGAGTGGGGATGACGCCATTATTAGCGTCACCATACCGCTTCTCTGCCTTCTAAAACGGTCTCTGCTCAAAAACAAACATGATGCATTGCAGGCGGAGCGCGATGAGTTGGAGCAAGAAACAGTAGTGGGTGTGGGTGATAACACACAGCCGAGCCTCGTCTCATCACAACGTGCAGTGGAGGACTATGACGAGGAGGAGGATGAAGACATGGAGCAACTCTCCGGCCAAATTGAGGATATGACATGCACACCAGTCATATCCTCGGTTCACCGTGGCTGGCCAGAGGACAGGGTAGATGAGGAGGAGGAGGACAGCATATTCAGTCATCGTGTTGGTCAGGATACTGAAGTACTGGCTGTTAAGAGTCTGGCGCACATGGCTGACTTTATGGTAAGCTGCCTGTCTCGTGACCCTCGCGTTAAGAACATCTTGGCCGACAATCATTACTGGTTGGTAACACTGTTACACCCACGCTACAAGGAGAACTTTATGTCTCTTATTCCCGAGGCGGAGAGGTCAGCCAAAATGCAGCAGTTCCGGAAGGCCATAGTCACAGAAGTAGGCAAAGCATTCCCCTCACAAAACGCTAGCGGCATAGGTCAGGAATCAGTGGACAACCAAGGCGTACAGCCGAGAGGGGCACAAGTCCAATCCGCCAGAGTTAGGGGAACAGTCTTTAAGATGTGGGACAGTTTTCTCAGCCCCTCACGTACCACAGCCCCTGAGGTGCGGGGTAGTGCCACAAGAAATCCTAAGTTTGCCCAGATGCTCAAGGAGTACCTTGCAGATCGAACAACTGTACTCCAACATTCCTCTGTGCCTTACAATTATTGGGTATCCAAGCTGGACACGTGGCATGAATTGGCTCTCTACGCCTTGGAAGTCCTGGCCTGCCCTGCCGCTAGCGTTTTGTCAGAGCGTGTTTTTAGTGCCGCAGGTGGAATCATTACAGATAAACGCACCCGCCTGTCAACTGAAAATGCTGACAGGCTGACTCTGATCAAGATGAACAAGGGTTGGATTGGGCCAGACTTCACCACACCACCAGCAAATGAGAGCGGAATTTAAAGTTTGTAACGGGAATTTGCCATGTACCTCCACTCACCCATGGGTACACACTTCTGGACTTTGGATAATCGCTGGACTGCTCCTCCTTCTCCTCATGCGCCACCATGATGACCGTTACAATAGTTAGGCCGCTGTTTCAGGTATACCCCCAGTGGTAAATTTTTTCGCCCATTCTTTCAGAATGGACATTACAACGACAGGAGACCCGCTCCTTTGCAATGGGAACAATGTTTTGAGGCCCTCATGCACATCTCTATCCAGGGACAATGTGGAGCCTCCCAATTTTTGGCTGCCCTGCCAAAGGGCTATACTACAATAGACCCACTTCCTTACAATGGCACTTCAGGTTTACAGGCCCTCATGCACGTCTCTATCCAGGGACAATGTGGAGCCTCCCAATTTTTGGCTGTCCTGCCAAAGGGCTATACTACAATAGACCCACTTCCTTACAATGGGCACTTCAGGTTTACAGGCCCTCATGCACGTCTGTATGCAGAGACAATGTGGAGCCTCCCAATTTTTGGCTGTCCTGCCAAAGGGCTATACTACAATAGACCCACTTCCTTACAATGGGCACTTCAGGTTTACAGGCCCTCATGCACGTCTCTATCCAGGGACAATGTGGAGCCTCCCAATTTTTGGCTGTCCTGCCAAAGGGCTATACTACAATAGACCCACTTCCTTACAATGGGCACTTCTGGTTTACAGGCCCTCATGCACATCTCTATCCAGGGACAATGTGGAGCCTCCCAATTTTTGGCTGTCCTGCCAAAGGGCTATACTACAATAGACCCACTTCCTTACAATGGGCACTTCAGGTTTACAGGCCCTCATGCACGTCTCTATCCAGGGACAATGTGGAGCCTCCCAATTTTTGGCTGTCCTGCCAAAGGGCTATACTACAATAGACCCACTTCCTTACAATGGGCACTTCAGGTATACAGGCCCTCATGCACGTCTGTATGCAGGGGCATTGGTGAACCTCACAATTTTGGACTGCCCTGGCAAAGGAAAATACTACAAAGACTCACTTCCTCAAAATGGGCACATTAGACTCAAGAGGCCTTCATGTACGTCTCTTCTCCGGGACATCGGAGTGCCACACAATGTTTTCACGTAACATCTTTCATGTAATCTCCAAAAGTAACATACACCAGCTCTATCTCACTATTGGGTATGTGCCCTTAACATTTCCGCCATGAAAATTCATTTTGGTGTCATTTTTGAAGGTTTTCTGGTGAGTCCGTAAAAATGGCGTAAAACGCGGACAAAATTGTTCACAGCTGTGACTTTTGAGTGATAAATGCTTCAAGGGGTCTTCCCCATGCTGTTGCCATGTCATTTGAGCACTCTTCTGAGACTTTTGTGACATTTTTAGGGTTTCTACATGCTGCCGGGGGTCATTTCATAAAAATACTCGGGTCTCCCATAGGATAACATTGGGCTCGGTGCTCGGGCCGAGTACACGAGTATCTTGGGATGTTCGGCCCGAGCCTCGAGCACCCGAGCTTTTTAGTACTCGCTCATCACTAGAAATGATCGCTTTCCCTGCACCCTAGCCACTCCCACTGTAGGCTGGTCTCAAAATGTAGCTATGTCTGACCTCACTGTCAGCATAACACATACAACACTATTTCATAGCACTAGTCACGATAACTTACTTCCACAATAACGTAGGACATAATTCACATTACTTTACAATAGCAGTGTGATTGGTGTCTTCAGATGGGAACGCAACAAGAAGTCCATCTCCTTACATTTACGTAAGCTTCACTATGAGGTCTTGCCTTTTTGTGTCTATAAGGCCGTGTTCACATGTTGCGTAAATACTGTGGGGGAGGTTTCTGCGTGTTTTTTGCAGATGTCCACTCCAAACTACACAAACTGCAATAACAATCTTCTCTGTCTTTTAACCTTTTTTATGTGTTTTCCCCCCATTTGAAATGTTTTTGGTCAGATATTAAGCAGTGTTTTTAATGTGTTTATACAGCAGCAACCTGAGCAGCTTTCCTTCAATGACAGCAGCATTTAAATGGAGCGATTGCCAGCGCACATAAACATCAGCTACCATCAGCTCCTCACAGAGGTTTATCATGACAGATGTGGCTTAGCTGATGTCCTCCGTCGCTGCCATGTTGGCACTTCTTTGAGGCACGTCTGGACTTAATTCGAGACCATCATGTACACTATATAATGCAATAGACCAGTATTTAGAATAAGTGATCAAAGGATCCCAAGGTTCAAGTCCTGTAGAGAGACTAAAAAAGTCTGAAAAAAAGAGTGAAAAAAGTTATATATTTATTTTTTTGTTTTTTCAAAAATCCACCCTCCTTTTCCCAGGTTAATAATAATAATAATTATTATTATTATTATTATTAATAAAAAAAGTGATATACACTTGAGATCAAAATTATAGAACAACACACAATTTCTTAAATGTTGCGGTTATTGTGAAGTCCAATGTGATTATATCCTAACATGAGTAAACTCGCAGTTTTTTAAGCTTATTTCATAAAATGAATTTATTGTAAAGCACATGTAAATGAGTTAAGTGAAAAAGATACTGATCAAAATTAGAGCACACTTTCAGATACCTGCAAGTTATTGGTGTTAATCTCGTACCTGGTGCTAATTTCCTTAATAATCTGACAAACCCTATGTAACTTGCAGCCTATTTTTTAGTTTGCAAATATGATTGTGCAGTTCTAAAGTGACTGAAACTCTCCGGCAGAAGGTTGTCCAAATAAAGGTCACTTCCGGAGTAGCTAATTAACTTTCATTGAATATGCACTGCTTTCCCCGCCCACCGGTGGCTGTGATTGGTTGCAGTCAGACTCTCCCCTACACTGAGTGTCAGCGTGTTAGCTGACTGCTTCCAATCACAGCTCGTCTATATCGTAGGCCGGAGTCACACTGGCATCGGATGCGACCGCATCAGATGTTTTATGCTAATGACCCTCGGCTCAGTATGTGTTGCGAGCGTGAGCCAAGTGTCATGCGACTGTGATCAGATCCTGCGATCAAATCACATCTGCAGATTTCCCCCATCTTCTCCATTGTCAGCCTGTGCATATATCTCTCTGCACTTGAATGTCATCAGTGCAGTCCGATGTTTCTCTCACATTCATAGACTTGCATGGATGCGAGGGATAGGAGACTCGCAGACATTCACAGCATGCTGCGATTTTTTCCTCAGTCCAATTAGGGCTGAGGAAAATCTCACAAAAATAACCTGCAGCATTGTCTTACATGGGGCAGAGTGCAATGTGAGATTTTCTTGCACTGCACTTGTGCAAGTCATACGTCAGTGTGACTCTACCATACAGTAAAAAAAAAATTGGCATAGGGTCCCCCCATATTATGATACCCAACACAGATAAAGCCCATGGCCATAGGCTGCACAACTGCCGTCAAGCCCAAAATTAGTTATGGGTAGGGGTCTATTTGACCCCCCCATCACTAATCCTATAAATAAAAAGAAATAAACTCAAACACATTTGGAATAAAATACTAAAAACACCCTCTTTCTCCACTTTATTAACCCCCTAAATGCCCTTGCCGGTCCAACGTAATTCATACGAGGTCCCACAGCACACTCCTTGTAAGCAGGGGACACTGCTTTATACGTTATTGCCAGGGTCCCACACGATCTGTATACCTCCAGCATGCTGCTGAATACACTTTCCTCCTGTGTTACCATTTTGCTGATGCTGTTGTATAGAGCAACGTCTGTCTAGCCCAGGGTTTCCCAACTACAGTCCTCGAGGGCCGCCAACAGTGCATGTTTTCAGGATTTCCTTAGCATGGCATGGGTGTTGGAATCATCAACTGTGCAGAGTGATTAAATTATCACATGTGCAATACTAAGGAAATCCTGAAAACATGCACTGTTGGCGGCCCTTGAGGACTGGAATTGGGGACCCATGGTCTAGTCCTTTCCCTGGGTACTAGCCCTCCAGCAGCTGAGACTGACTTCTGCTATCCCAGAACTGTGCTTGGTTCTGGGTGAACTTGGGACCTGACAAGTTCCCTTTAAACTTCCCTTTAAACTAGTTGTCAGTCTCCCTTTTAGGCTGGACTCACACAAGCGTATGGCATCCGATGCGAGAGCATCGGATGCGATATGCTAATATCCCCTGGCTCAGGCTCTGCTGCGAGCATAAGCTGAGTGTCATGCGACTGTAACCCGATCTTGCGATCGGGTCACAGCTGTGAAGCTGAGAGCGGGTGCTGCGGAGGAGAGGTTAATCCTCCCATCTCCTCCACTGTCAGCCTGTGCGTATATCGCACTGCACTGGGATAACATCCGAGTGCAGTCTGATATATCTCTCGCATTCATTCACTTGAATGGGTGCGAGTGATACGGCGGTAGCACCAAAACGCAGCATGCTGCCGCTTTTCTCGCATCCAGAATCTGGATGCGAGAAAAGCTCACCAACAGCTCAACCTCATTGCCTAACATTGGTCAGAGTGCAATGCGAGAATTTCTCACATTGCACTTGTCCGATTTTCACGCTCGTGTGAGCATTCCCTAAGGCTGTGTGCACACGTTGCGCTTTTATCGTGGTTTTGTGATGCGTTTTTGAGTGCAGATTTGTCACAAAACCTGAAAGGAATCCCGAGGCCTATCAAAATGAATGAGATTCCTGAAGTCTCTTCACGCTCTGAGTATTGCAGATTTGGTGCAGAAATAATTGTGCAGGATGTCCATTCTTTCAGCATTTATGTTGTAGATTTCACCCAATCTAATGAATGGGAAAAATCTGCACCAAAAACACTTATCAAAAATGCACCAAAAACGCGTTTGTTTTGCTTAAGTTTTCCTACCAAGAGATTCAGAAATTTCTGCTCCAAATCCTAATACGTGTGCACATACCCTCAGAGTACATTGTTGAACCGCAGTACCAGCACCAGACAATTTTTAGTGCGGTTTTAGGAGAAAAGAACAAATATTTTTTCTAACCTTATACGGCCCTTTTATTTACATCTCTAATATTTCTAAAAACGCGATAGCGTGGTATAAATAAGAGATACTCGCTGCTTCTATTACCTTTTAATCCTCCCAAGAGCTACTGCTGTGTTGTAAAAGTAAGTCATTTGTAAACAGAGTCCCGAAATAAAAGCGTTGTGCTTTGGGGGTGTATGTGAGTAAAATCCACCTATAACATTTTCCCAAGTCTAATTATATGCTATAAAATATGTATTAAACTAAATGATAGTTGTAATTAGTGAATCTCTTCAGGCAAATGCTCAGTACACATCTGTGAATATCCATATTGTGTAAATGAATGAGAGATGCTCCAGGCCGTACGGCATTGTAATTTTCTTACTGGGATCAATTTGTTGTTCTTTTCAACATAGGATCATTGATGATTGTTGTTCAGAGGATTAAAAGATAGTGTGAAGACGATCAGACTTCACTAATTGCTAGTAGCTAATTTTCTAGTTGCTTTCTTTAAAAAAAAAACCATTGAAAAGTGCAGGGAGGCTCTTAACTTTATTTTTTGTTGTTTTTTTTAAAGACACACTTCCATCACAAATGCGTATTTTTAGCAAACTCTAAAAAATATTTAGAGGGAAACTTACTGTTTTTTTTCGGATTATAAGACGGCGATCCTGCGGGCTCAGAGGTGGGGGTGTTGCGTCTCAGGAGGGTCAGCGATACTGCGTCCTTGGGGGTGTCACGGCGGTGGACACCATTGATCTTCCGGCATACTGCGGGGGTGTCACTCCAGTGAAGAGACACAAGAGGGTCACATGACGGGGTGTCGCTGCTGCGGTGACCGCCTGATCTAACTGCAGGCGCCATTGAATTGCCCGCAGTTGACATGATGGACTGCGTGTGCGCAGAACAGAAAGGCCTCAGCAGCCATTTTCTTGAAGTCCATCTCATCAATCTGCGCACGCGCTGCCTCCGCAGCCATTTCCTTAAAGTTCATTGCGTCAACTGCAGGTGATTCAATAGAGCCCGCAGTCAGCTCAATACACCCGCCGCTGCGACACTGCAGTGACACCCTCAGTATCGCCAACCCTGCCTCCTATGACCCCGTTCCACCACCGCCGCCCCGGTAAGCCATATCAGCATTGTAGGACGCAACTCCATTTTACCCCCTGTTTTGGGGGGGAAAAAAGTGCGTCTTACAATCCGTAAAATATGGTAATTTTATTTTTTGGCTATTTATATATTTAAAAGGGTTGTCCACTACTTTTGACCACAACAATGTATCTTAAATGTTCATTGTTGTTTCAACAAAACTTTGCAAAATTCAATATACTAGCGGATAGAAGAATATTTGTAATATATTTTTACATAAAAAAATGCTTATTTCTTCACATATGAAACACTTCTTTTCCTACCCATATCTCCTAATATTCACCATCCATTCTGGAAAAAAAAATGCTCAAATCTACCTTAGTCAAAGAAAGTCTGTCGGCAAGCACAGCGAGGAGTCATTTTCCAGGGTGTTAAACTCTATGCAGTGGGGAGGAGGAGTGGGGAGCAGCGAGCACAGTGAGAAACCAGACAGACAAGCACATTTTGCTGGAGCTTCTAGCATATTTATTTCACACTAGAGCTGGACTCACAGCTACACTGCTTAGGACTACTGTATAATTTCTTCCATGTTACTGCAGCCTCTGTGTCTGTGCACCAGTCAAAGACAAACCCGAAATCAATCTTTCTGATCCATCTTTCTGTGTGTAGTGTATTTGATGGAAATACACTAGCTGCATTTCAGCAGCTAGTCTTCACCCACCAGCTCAGAGACAACTGAAAACCAGAAAGATATCCTGCAGACAAACCCCCCCCAAAAAACTCAAGAAAAATGCAGGGTTGTGCAAAAATATTGTTATTCCTCATGTGTATTCCTATGAGGCCTCTGACACACATCCGTGCCGCCAGTTCGTGTTTAGTACGTTTTTGCATGTACCGGCGGCCGGAGACACGTAGACCAATGCTAACCTATGGTAGCAGGCACACAGACGTAAAACCACACGGAACGTGTGTCCGTGTCGTTTGTATGTTGTGTGCGTTTTCCCACACGCTCGACATGTCCATTTTTCGCCGGCATCACGCAGGCACGGACCCGCTAAAGTCAATGGGTCCGTGCCTGCACGGACGGCACACGTAGCATGTCCGTGTGCTACACGTACCGTCCGTGTGCGTTTTTTTAGTTAGCGATGTCAGTCAATCTATTTTTAATTTAGTTGTTAGTCAATTTACCTTATTTTCTGTGGTTGTCAGTCAATATCCCTTTGTCGGTCGGTCTGTATCTCCCCCTGTCCATTACTTACCGATCCCCGATCACCAGCGCGGCGATGAATAGCTGTGCAAAAGATACGCAGCTTTAATTATTTTGAAAATGCCGGCCGCTCATTATTCAATCTACTATTCCCTGCTTCCCCCGCCTATCGGTGCCTATGATTGGTTGCATTCAGACACGCCCGCACGCTGAGTGACAGCTGTCTCACTGCAACCAATCACAGCATCCGGTGGGCGTGTTTGTATTGTGCAGTAAAATAAATAAATAATTAAAAAAAAGCGGTCCCCCCCATTTTTGATACCAGCCATGGTAAAGCCACACGTCTGAAGGCTGGTATTCTCAGGATAGGGAGACCCACGTTATGGGGAGCCCACCACCCTAACAATATCAGCCAGCAGCCGCCCGGAAAAGCCGCATCTATTAGATGCAACATTTCCGGGACTCTACCCGACTCTTCCCGAATTGCCCTGGTGCGGTGGCAATTGGGGTAATAAGGAGTTAATGGCAGCAGCCCATAGCTGCCACTAAGTCCTAGGTTAATCATGGCAGCCGTCTCCCCAAGATACCTTCCATGTTCAACCTGTTATTAAAATTAAATAAACACACACATTAAAAAAATCCTTTATTCAGAATAATTAAAACAAACAAACACCCTCGTTCACCAATTTAATAAAACCAAAAAACCCATCCAGGTCCGCCGTAATCCATGGATGTCCCACGACGCTCTCAGCTCTGCTACATGAAGGTGACAGGAGCAGCCACACACAATGACCGCTCTCTATCACCTCCAAGCAGCAACTGAAGTGAGCCGCGCGATCACCGATGACGTCAGTCAGGTTACTCGCGACCACCGCTGGATCCTCCACCTGTGACAGAGAGTCACCCAAGTGACTGAAGTGAGCTGTGCGATCAGCGAAGAAGTCACAGGTGAGTTCTGGTGTCGGGTGGGTGACTCTAGCTAGCCGCGGGTAACCTGAGTGACGGCAGCGCAAATGTCACCCCTAAATTCAGTTACTCAGGGGATTAGCGGACACCGGTGATTCCATCACGGGTGACCGCTAATCAGGATGCCACACACAGACAGAGCAGTGGTATGACAATGAAGTCGGGTGAGGTTCACCAGAGTTCATTCTCATCGCTCGTCTCTGTCTGTGTCGGCTCTCTGCGGGTATGTAGCAACGACATTTTACAACACACACAGATCAACATATACAGACACAACACGGACATGACACGTACGCATACACGGACATTCCACATGCACACACGGCAAGCATACGCCATCACAAGGATGTCACACGTACCGGAGAAACGCCCATAAAAACGGAACACGGACCCGAAAAATGGAACGTGAGACACGTACGTTTTTTATGCGGAAGTGTGTTTCAGGCCTGACAGATTATTCCGAAAAGTTACCTAAAACAACGGGCACAGTTTAACTGTTCCATTCTCAGGGGGAGGTGGTGCAGTATACAATATCATATAGTTGTTCCTGAGACAAGTACTGTATGTGACCTGTCACGTTCTTTCCAGAGTCTAAAGACGGGCTGATTGGATGGCAGAGAAGAGGAACAAGGAAGAGAACGCAAATAGTGCATCAAGTGACTGGACTAAAGCCCGCTTTGCACACTACAATATATCTTACAATGTGTCGGCGGGGTCACGTCGTAAGTGACGCACATCCGGCATCGTAAGGTACATTGCAGTGTGTGACAGGTACGTGCGATTGCGATTGAACGGTAAAACGTTCATTGCACGCACGTCGTTCATTCCTCATGAATTGAACGTCAGGTTGTTCATCGTATCCGGGGTAGCACACATCGCAGTGTGTGACACCCCGGTAACGATGAACAGATCTTACCGGCGTCCTGCGTCCCGCCGGCAATCCGGAAGGAAGGAGGTGAGCGGGATGTTTACGTCCCACTCATCTCCGCCCCTCCGCTTCTATTGGCCGGCTGCCACGTGACGTCGCTGTGACGCCAAACGTCCCTCCAACTGCAGGAAGTGGACGTTCGCCACCCACATCGAGGTCGTATGGACGGGTAAGTGCGTGTGACGGGGGTTAATCGTTTGTGTGGCACATTCAACAAATTGAACGTGCCGCACATACGATGGGGGCGGTTACGATCGCATACGATATCGTATGCTGGATCGTAAGGTGTAAAGCAGGCTTAAGGTGTGTGCATGGAAATGGAACAGCTAATTGTTTTATCATAATTTATTTTTAGACGACAATTGATTCCACAGTGCTGTAAATGTGAAAAGTGTTTACATAGGAAATTCAAACTACAATGAAAATACTAGTGACAGACTCACTAAATGGTAAAACTGTACACTGATGACTTTCATAGAGCACTGTTCACACTTTCAGGTGCACAGTCACAAACCCACTATGCAAGCCATCAGTGTGCAGTTTTACCATCCAGCAATCGCCCCCTCCATGTTTTGAAAGTGTGTGTGTGATTTGCTCCTCCTGCACCTGTGATGCCTCCACCTAGTGGGGGCTTAGCTGTATCCTGCTGGATTAGTAGTTTTTGGCCTAGGTAATGTACAGCTGCAGTTCCATCTTTGCTGTAAGTAATGGCTCACGTTTGTGCAGCGATTTTTCCCAGGTCCATCACTCTTTGCATGTCAATTGGTTACCACACATGGTTTATATTTATATTGGATGATCATCATGCAATGGTTTTGGCTGCTGATTGTTACTAATATTGGAACTGTATGATGCAGCGGAAATATGCAGTGTCAAAAACTCATCAAAAACTCAACGTGTGATCTTAACCATGAGTGGTTAAAAGAAGCTCAAAAAGACTGAACATATGCACAGCAAGTCGTTTTGACATTGCTGTGCATATGTTCTCAAAAAAGCAATGGAAAAATGTAAGTAACCCAGGGGTACTTTATACGCTGCGACATCACTACCGATATATCGTCGGGGTCACGTCGTTAGTGACGCACATCACTAACGACGTGTCGGTAGCGACATCGCAGTGTGTAACACTAATGAGCGACGATCAACGATCGCAAAATTGTTCCAAAACTGTGATCGTTGACATGTCATTCATTTCCTTAATATCGCTGCTGCCACAGGTACGATGTTGTTCGTCGTTCCTGCGGCATCACACATCGCTATGTGTGACACCGCGGGAACGACGAACATCTCCTTACCTGAGTCCACCGGCAATGCGGAAGGAAGGAGGTGGGCAGGATGTTATGTCTCCGCCCCTCCACTTCTATTGGGCGGCCGCTTAGTGACGCCGCGGTAACGTCGCTGACCAGGTATGTGCGTGTGATGCTGCTGTAGCGATAATGTTCACTACGGCAGCGAGCACCAAATGTCGCACAAGCGACGGGGGCAGGTGCTATCGCGCTCGACATCGCTAGCAAACGCTAGCGATGTCGCAGCGTGTAAAGTACCCCTAAGTGATTGAAGAGTTCAAGAGTTTCTGCTGTGAAAACATAGCAAAACAACTGTGTGAATGCACCCCAATGGAGAGCTCATACTGAGATTTTTTTCTGAGTTTTCAGAAGACAAAATGTCAAACTTTCTAATCTAAACTAATGGTTTCCTGAAGTGGGTTTTTTTTTATTTTTTTAAGTAATTTTGAAGATTTTTTTGAGTTTTTTTCCCGAAGCGCTATTCTTTTTAAAACATTTTGATTTGAAAGTGCCTAGTTTGAAGCGTTTTTCATCAGGAGCTTCTTCAAGGAAGTAATATGCACTTACGTTTCTCCCATCAGACGTTTTTCAAAGGCTGAAGGAAAAGAAAAATACTTAAGTGATTGAATAGCATGAGTCTTTCAAGTGTTTTTGGAGCTATTTTTCTGCTTTCTTTTTGGTGCAGACCCACTCCAAAAGATTCCTCAAAATTCTTTATTTGCATATACCCTTAGGCTGAGTTCACATGTCCAGGAATCATCATTAGAATGCATCCAACAGCAATGCGTTGTGAAGACAGAACAGATTAAAAAAACTGATTTCAGCTGGATCCGTTTTTTTTAATATTAAAGCATGGTAAATCAACAAGAGTTAAAAACCGCAGCATCAAAAATGCAATATGAATGCATGTAAAAAAACACACTAAAAAGCAAAATTAAAAAGATACAAATAACCTTATTTGCATATTAGGTGCAGAATTTTGCAACATCAAAAACTCACTAAATATGCATCATGGGAATTTAGCCTTAAATTAATCATCCAAAACTGCATACAGGTAGGTCCATATATATTTGACAACATTTTTCACATTTTTATTCTGTTCATTATCAGAATGGATTTTGAACAAAACAGTTCAGACTTTCAGCTTTATCCCCTTCATGATACCGGTACGTCCTAAGTCATATCGGTGTAATGACCAGCTGTTGTGGTGATCCCTGCACATGTCTGGTAATGTGAACAACAGACAGGCATGGGTGGATATGTGATCCACCCATGCCTGTTAACCCCTTAGATTGCGCTGTCAAAATGTGACTGCGTCATTTAAATGGCCGTGGCAGGGAATGCACTGTACCCTGCCACCATCAGAGGCACCGATGGTTGCCATGGTAGCGACGGGTCATGTGATGACTCCTGTCACTATCATGACTTATTTCCTGTTAGAGCCAACATGAACTCTGCATTTCTGTTGAGCAGAGCTGTGCAACTCTGATCAACAGAAATGAATAAGCGATCAGACTGCTGATCCTTATAGTTCATTAGGGGGACTAGTAAAATAAAAAAAAGTAAAAAAAAAGTTTTGTAAAATTTAAAAAAATAAAAAACCCTAAAGTTCAAATCACCCCCCATTAACTCCATTGAAAATAAAACAATTAAAAACATTAAAAATAGACACATATTTGTTATCACTGCATTCAGAAATGCAGAAATGCCCGATTTATCAAAATATAAAATCAATCAACCTGATTGGAATTTTTTTGCCGCTATGCCGTTTACCAAATGCCAAAATTATTTACAAATAGGCTGTCACTGAGCCCCATATCCCAAAAAGTAAGAACACTACGGGTCATGGAAAATGGCACAAAAAACACTTTTTTTGGCCAAATTTCTGATTTTTTTTCACCCCTTAGATACAAGTAAATCTAAACATGTTTGGTATTTACGAACTCGAACAAACCTGAGACATCACACAAACACATCATTTTTACCATATGGTGAACATGGGAAATAAAATACCCCAAAAACAATTGTGTAATCGCACTTTTTTTTGCAATTTTTCCCCACTTGGGATTTTTCAGTACACTATTTGGTAAAACTCATAGTTTCATTTAAACATATAACTCATCCTGCAGAAAACAAGTCCTCATGTGGCAAGATTGACAAAAAATAAAAAATTTACGGCCTTCGGTAGAAGGGGAGCAAAAAACAAAAATGAAAAGTGGAAAATCGCCCGGTCATGAAGGGGTTAAATTAAGCTTCTTTGTTTTTGATACTTTTTGGTATTTCACTTTCACAAAAAATTATTGATATAATAATGTGTGGAAGAGACACACTAAAAGTTCATATGACTTTTCTACATATGGATTTTCCTCTATTTAATGGAATTCAGTGGATAAAATCAGCATAAAAAACTGATTGTACCAGTACGAGAAAGTGACATGTTGAAAATTTCATACATGTGTTGCGGGCGGGGGCCGCTGCCGCTTCTGGGGCCGCTCGGATCAGAGTTCGCTGCTGTGGCTCGAGTGGTGACCGGACACGGGCTCACAACCGTCGGAAAGGGGTATTTACAGGGGTTTGATGTGTCGGTGACGCCAGCCGTGGGTTGTGGTGAGGGATGGTGACACTGCCGCTGCCCGCTGATGGAGCGGGGCAGCAAGGTGGGATCCCCTCCACGGATAGGGAAGGTGTAGTCCCGGGGCCCTCTTTGGTACATGGGAGTAATGGCTGCTGGAGGTGGCGTGCCGGTTTGGACCAGGGATCAATGGTGTACTCACAGTTCAATAATTGCACACAAGTCCAGTGGTAAACCAAGTTGCCAGTGACCGGTCGCCTTTGGTGGGTGTATTTGGGTCCCACACCCGGGTGAAGTAAACAGGGTTCCCTTCCTCCTGCAGTCTGTGTTTGTGTCTTCTCTGGGACGACTCCGCATGGAACGGGGAAGTCCACTCCCGGTACTTTGTATGTTGGGAGCTGTGGCCCACGAAATCTGACCCTTGGGATTTCTGTGGGTTCTGAAGGACACCCTATCCCCCGCGTTGGGCTTCCGTTTCGCTCTCTGGGCTTCTGGAGAACAAGGCCTGAAACCTCGTTCTCTGCTGGTTGATTAACAAGGGGCATGCAACCTTCCTCATCCTAGGGTCCAGGCATGGCCACCGAACCGAATTCCCGCTGTCGGCACCGGCGGGCTACAACCCTGCTCCGGTTCACTTGAGGTCTCCCGCGACCGGATCTCCATCGACCAGTGGCCCTGTTTCCTGTCTGCCACCTAGCCAGGTAGTCCATGGCCCCCTATTCCTGACTCCACTTCTCTGTCTGCACTTGACTACTCAAAACTCAAACTTCATCTCCTGTGTTCCCGCCCCTGACACCTCAGGACCCCTAGGTGGGCGTTCTCATCTGCCTGATCCCGCCCACTGGTGTGTCCTTATTATCACGAGGGGGTGGCTAGGCTTTAATGGCTGTGTGTTGTACCTGGGTGTGGGTTTTTGGTGGTATCAAGGAGGGTGGACTACTTCTGTGACTACCTGGTTTTGCCAGGAAATCACACATGCACCACAAGACAGTTTTCCCCGAATAAAAAAAACAGGGAGCATGAAATTTCTATAAATTTCATCCACTTTGCTTGAACAATAAAAAACTCATCATGGGAACTTAACATAATACAGGTTTTTGAACGAAAGTAGTGGATGAAATAGGAAGTAGTATATAGAGTTGAGTGAGTATCTAACTATTCGTACTCGCTATACTCATAACGAGTACTGTCTAATACTCATGTATTCATTCCGAATAGTTTGTGCAATGCAAGTAAATGGGGAATGTTCGAAATGTAACGAGTAACCCAAATGCCGTACTATTGGCTACTCGCACGAATAGAATAGCATTTGGGTTACTCGTTACATTGCTAGTTTTTCCCCATTGACTTGCATTGACACGCTATTCAGAATAAATACGCGAGTAGTAGACAGTACTCGTTATGAGTATAGCAAGTACGAATAGTTAGGTTCTCGCTCAACTCTATAGTAGTATAGGGTAAAGACTAAGGCAGGCTTTGCACACTACGATATCGCAGGTGCGATGTCGGTGGGGTCAAATTGAAAGTGACGCACATCCGGCGTTGCTCTCGACATCGAAGTGTGTAAAGCCTTTTACATACGATTAACGAGCGCAAAAGCGTCGTTATCGTATGATCGGTGTAGTGTCCGACATTTCCATAATGCCGCTGCTGCGACGGTACGATGTTGTTCCTCGTTCCAGCAGGTAGCACACATCGCTATGTGTGAAGCCGCTTGAGCGAGGAACATCTCCTACCTGCGTCCTGGCCGGCTATGCGGAAGGACGGAGGTGGGCGGGATGTTTACGTCCCGCTCATCTCCGCCCCTCCGCTTCTATTGGCTGCCTGCTGTGTGACGTCGCTATGACGCCGCACAACCCGCCCCCTTAGTAAGGAGGCGGGTTGCTGGCCAGAGCGACGTCGCAGGGCAGGTGAGTGTATGTGAAGCTGCCGTAGCGATAATGATCGCTACGGCAGCAATCACAAGATATCGCACCTGCGACGGGGGCGGGGACTATTGCTGCAGTGTCGGTAACACATTGTTACCGATGTCGCAGCGTGCAAAGCCCGCCTAAGGGCTACATTTCTCACGTAAAAATCTTTGAAAAGGCGCAACATTATGGAGGAACTTGAAGCAGCTCAAGAATGTTAAGACTTTTGGCAATCTCACACCATTTTCGCCAAGCTCCAACAAAGTAGTTAGGGATGGCAAGGGGCAGCAGGCCATTTGTCAAATTCATGAAGAGTGGCAGCATTCACTAGGACACAAATCTTACTCTAGCAGGGAGTAAAGAAAGATATGTGGTGAGACGTGAACTATACCCTGCCCCCTTATGAAAACCAGCATCAAGATTGCCACCCTTGACGAATTGGGACCTAAAATTTGCCTCTTTTATATCTACTTTATGTTTGCCTTCAAAAACCTTCACTGCACAAAGTGTGACGCCCTGGGCAAGCCAGGGGTCACAGGTCATCACACCACCACACCCTACATCCCAGTTAGGAACACCAAAGCTACTCAAATCCTTGTTGCCTTCCTCCAGGGGCTGATGTTCACACCAGGGGGTGGGCCAGGCGGTTGGCTCCGCCCACCGAGGAGTACACAGCCCTGGAGGCGGGAAGAACCAGGCAGTCAGCTCAGGGAAGAGCTTGAGAACAGGGAGGGAAGTGAAGGAGAAGGAAGTGGTAGAGGAGCTAAGTGAAAGTGAAGTAGTAGTGGAGCAAAGAAGAAAAGGAACAAAAGGGAGCGTAGAAAGGCCTGAAGTGAGTCCAGCTAAGTGCAGGACAGGTCAGCAAGGTCAGCAACAGCGGTGATCGTCTGGAGGGGGACTGCTTGGAGGTTACTGGAAGGACCGCGGTCGAGTAGTGGCCCGGCGGTCTGGAGCAGTATACGAAGGACAGTCAGCACCAGGGCAGGGGCCTCTCGGACCCCGGCAAGGCTAGGAGTCGCCATAATTTGACGAATCCGTCAGTGAAGGGGACGTCGATCCCCCAACAACCAAGTCCCGATTGAAGACAACCGTCCAACCATTAGTGAGGAACACCGCCACCGCCAGGGCACCAGCTCCTCAGGGCCAGCGTCTGCGGGCAAAGTAGGGCTCCTCCGGCTCATATCCAAGCCGGGGAGCGGGTTACTGGTGGGAACCCATCGCTACCAACTTAGAAACATCAGGTGCAGGTCAGAGGGACATCACCGTTACCTGCTGGGAGAGCAAGTGCAGCCGTCCGTGGGAACCGTCTTTCCAGCCGTGTGGTTTACCGTAAAACTGTGTCAACGTCTCAGGCTGAGTGAGTACCACAGTGCCGCAAGGCACAGCGCTGCCCCCGCGTCCCTGCGCCCACCAGGCCCTGCACCCTTCCACACCATCACCGGGCCCCGGGATCACCAACCCCTACCCACGGAGGGGCAACACAACACCTGGCTGCTCCGCATCACCACTCCCGGGATCCCCATATTGAGCAGCGGTGGTGCTACAAATCACCACAACCGTGGGTGGCGTCACGGACAATCTCCCCAACAAAATCCCCTTTTCACTCACGGGCGAGGAGTGCCGCTCGAGAACCCCCGGGATCCGGCCCACCGCTCGAGCCACCACTGAGCAGCAGCAGCCGGACCCGAGCAGAGGGGTGAGCGCGGTGCCGGCGCCCTCCTCCCCGCCCGCGACAAAAGCATATTCAGTGGCACTCAATAATATGAGGATACATTGGCTTTGCATTACTGCTATAAGAATATTGGAGAAAGGAGAAAACTGCATTGCTAATGTAAAAAATGAGTAAAAAGACATAGGCATTGCATTACAGCCTTGCAAATATTGACAAAAAGAGATTCTAGCTTATGTATTGGCCAATCTATGTGAGCCCGATATCCTCGACAAGGTGATCTCATTATATCGGGAACCTAACTGTAAAAAACGTTCAGATCAATCCTAACACCCCCAGCAACTAAAAGAAAAGAAAATGTTGTTCCATGGCAATTTTGTATTGATTGCAGCTCTGTACAATAAGCAATGCCTTATCCTATTTGTGACCTCACCATGGTATCATTCAAATTAGAAAATAGTGTGCAGACTTGTAATTATATTGGGGTCTGGTCTAAGGTGGAATATTGTTGATGTCTGATCTGATAATTAAATGTTCTTTTCAAATCTAATAAAATATTATCATGCAAAATAATAAAGGAGTCTTGTTTGAGGGTTAATAATTTAGGGGACTGGCTGAGGGTCTGACAATTTAGAGATCTGGGGACTGAAGGAATAATGTATGGTAAATATTGTTAGCATTTCAGGGCATAGCTGTTAGTAATTTTATTCCTAAGCCTGTAAAGGTAACCACACACTCGGTGGCCTCGGTGTACTTTTTTATGTGACTTGGCAGGAAAGTATGTCCTTTCCTTGAGCTGGTAACTGTTCATGCTCAGGGGGGCTTTGTTATGGGACACAACCCTTTTTAGTTATACCTTTGGGGGCATATAAACAACAGGTATTTTAATGACGCCCTTATTTGAGAAGCAGGTGCTCGTGCGCTCAGAAAATAATCCCCAAATTGCAGTGCTAGCTGACAATGCCTCTATAAGGCTGCCACAAGGAAGTTTTTACAAACATCGCCGGCTATCATGGCGGCATCAGGATCTGTGGAGAATACATATTCCGGCACTTTGCCTGCTAACGTCTCTGAAATCTGTGATCAGCACAGGCATCGACCCACAGACTTGTAGGCAGGCTAACAAGAGTTAATACCTGCCGGACTGCTTGTTAAGGGGGCTTTACACGCTACGATATCGTTAATGTTTTATTGTCGGGGTCACGTTGTTAGTGACGCACATCTGGCGCCATTAACGATATCGCAGCGTGTGACACGTACCAGCGACCTTAAGCGACCTCAAAAATGGTGAAAATCGTTCACCATGGAGAAGTCATCCCAAACTCATAAATCGGTAAGGGTTGTTTTTCGTGGTGATTCGTCGCTCCTGCGGCAGCACACATCGCTGTGTTTGACACCACAGGAGCGAGGAACGTCTCCTTACCTGCCGCCGGCCACAATTCGGAAGGAAGAGGTGGGCGGGATGTTTACATCACGCTCAGCTCCGCCCCTCCGCTTTGGCCGGCCGCTTAGTGACGTCGCGGTGACGTCGCTGTGATGCCGAATGTCCCTCCCCCTTGACGGAGGGATTGTTCGACAGTCACAGTGACGCCGGAGACCAGGTAAGTGCGTGGGACGCTGCCGTAGCGATAATGTTCGCTGCGGCAGCGATCACATGATTTTGCACGTACGACAGGGGCGGGTACTTACATGCTCGATATTGCTAGCAATATCGTAGCGTGTAAAGCCCACTTAAGTCTCCTTGCTGTGGGAGAGGCGGTCAACAGCTATAGCTTCTCTATTCTGGTCTCGTGAGGTGTTGTGATCCAGACTTACCGGTGATTGTAGTACTTCATTGCTGTGAGCGGTTGTGGTGTTAACCATGGTTGGATATGAAAAAAGGTTCCAGCTTCTTGAAAAAAAAAAAAAAATAAATAAATAAAATCTAAATTTTATACCAGCATATTTTTAAAATCCAAGGTAAAAGCAATGCGTTTTGAATGCTATCATGCGTTCTTTCAAGCTAGATTTTTTAAGAAGCTGGAACCTTTTTTCATATCTATTGAATTTTCACGTTTGGTCTAATGGATTTCCCTTGCTTCTATTGAGACGGTGGGTGAGATGGATTTTTTCCTTTTTCCTTCCCTTTATATTCTTTATATTGTGTTAACCCTTGTTGACCTTTTGTTAATGCCTTACCTCTCTTACTTTTCTCCTTAGTTTCTTACTGTTTGTTCCTGTGTGTTTGTAGTGTGTCTGAGTTTTGTTTTTTCCCTCTGTTTTTATCTGTGTTGCCATCACACTCCTGCCCCTTCCTTCCCTGAGGGAGAGGAACAGCTTAGTTCTGATCAGGAGAATAGTAAGGCACGGGACATGGGCATCTCCACCATTAGGGGTATCCAGAAGTTACAGTTATCCTAGGGCCCCCTAGCATGAGGGAAAGTATTGGAGCCCCTTGTCCCTCGCTATCCTACTGTCACATTGTGACAAAGGCTAAGGCTATGATCAAAAGTCCATCTGTTAAAATGGGTCCAGCAGCAATCCGTTGGCAAAAACATTGTACAGACACAACTTTTATGTTTTTTTGTTTAAATATTTCAGCTGGATCCATATTTTTTTACATTAAAGTCTATGGCAAACAGATCCATTAAATAGCCATCCATTTTTCTTTCATTTGAATAGGATCAGTTATTTGCTTACTCGTTCAGTTTCATATGGAAGTAACAGATGGCTATTTTAATGGATCTGTTATCCATAGACTTTAATTCAATTCGTTGAACAAAATGATTGCATAAAAATGTGAGGAACTAAAGCATTTTTTAAACTCAATCCCTTCATTTTAGGGCCTCAAAAGTAATTGGACAAATTAAATATTTGTAAATAAAATATTAATTTTTAATTCTTAGTTGAAAACCCTTTGTTGGCAATGATTGCCTGAAGTCTTGAGCTCATGGCCATCACCAGATGCTGGCTTTCTTCCTTTTTAATGCTCTTCCGGTGTTTACTGCATCGGTTTTCAGTTGCTGTCTGTTTGTGGCCTTTCCCTTTGAAGTCTAGTCTTTAACAAGTGAAACACGGCTCTATGGCTCGGCCATTCAAGAATATTCCACTTCTTTGCTTTAATAAACTCCTGGGTTTCTTTAGCTTTATGCTTTGGGTCATTGTCCATCTGTATTATGAAACGACGACCAATCAGTTTGGCTTCATTTGGCTGGATTTGAGCACAGTGTCTCTGAAAACCCCAGAATTCATCCGGCTGCTTCTCTCCTGTCACATCATCAATAAACAATAGAGACCCAGACCCAGCTATGTATGTCCGGCCATCAAACTGCCTCTGCTGTGTATTACAGATGCTGTGGTATGCTGTGGATCATGACCTGTACCATGCCTTCGCCATACTTTTTTCTTTCCATTATTCTGGTACAGGTTGATCTTGTTTTCTTTTGTCCAAAGAATAGTCTTCCAGAGCTGTGCTGGTTTTTAAGATTTTTTTTTTCTAGCAAAGTCCAGTCTATCTTTCTTATTCTTCAGGCTTTGGAGGGGCTTGCACCGTGCAGAGAACCCTCTGTAGTTTCTTTCATGCAATCTTCTTTTTATGGTAGACTTAGATATTGATACCCCTACATCCTGGAGAGTATTGTTCCCTTGGTTGGATGTTGTGAAGGGGTTTCTCTTCACCATGGTAATTATTCTGGGATCATCCACCACTCTTATCTTCTGTGGGTGTCCAGGTCTTCTTGTGTTGTTGAGGTCACCAGTGTCTTCTTTCTTTCTCAGGATGTACCAAACTATAGATTTAGCCACTTCTAATATTTTAGCAATTTCTTAGATTTTTTTCCTGTTTTCGCAGATGAAGGATGGCTTGAATCACCTGCATGGAGAGCTCCTTTGACCACATGTTTACTTCTCAGCCAAAACTTCAAAATGCAAGCACCAAACCTCAAATCATCTGTAGACCTTTTATGTGCTTAATTGAAAATGAAATAACAAACGAATTACCCACACCGGCCCATGAAACAGCCCGAGAGTCAATTGTCCAATGACTTTTGGACCCTTTAAAACCAGGGTGGCCCATGTAAAGGAACTGAAACTTCTAAACACTTCATCAAATTTGAATGTGGTTACCCTCAAATGAAAGCTAAAAATCAGGACTTGAATATGTTTCATAAACAAGTAAAAAAAAACAAAATTTGTGTAAAGGCCGCTTTACACGCGGCGATATCGTGACCGATATCGCTAGCGTGGGTACCCGCCCCCATCGGTTGTGCGACATGGGCAAATCTCTGCCCGTGGCAAACAACATCGCGCGGACCCGTCACACTACTTACCTGCCTAGCGACGTCGCTGTGACCGGCGAACCGCCTCTTTCTAAGGGGGCGGTTCGTTCAGCGTCGCAGCGACGTCACAGCAGCGTCACTGAACCGCCGCCCAATAGAAGCGGAGGGGCGGATATGAGCGGGACGAACATCCCGCCCACCTCCTTCCTTCCGCATTGCGGGCGGGATGCAGGTAAGTTGAGCTTCCTCGTTCCTGCGGTTTCACACGGAGCAATGTGTGCTGCCGCAGGAACGACGAACTACATCGTTACTGCAGCCGCAACGATATTATAGAATGGACCCCCATGTCACCGATGAGCGATTTTGCACGTTTTTGCGACGATGCAAAATCGCTCCTAGGTGTCACACGCAACGGCATCGCTAAAGCGACCGGACCCCAACGAGATCGCTTGAGCAATGTCGCAGCGTGTAAAGCGGCCTTTAGTGTCCAAATATATATGGACTGAACTGTGTATGAGTTTAGCTTTACTGAGGTATCGTCACCTCGAAGCACTACAGTTTAGGAATCATTTTCTGAGAACACAACTCCTGTCTACTCAAATAGGGGCGTCTTCGAAATACCTGTTGTTTGCATGCCCCCAAAGGTATAGCCAGATCAGGTTGTGCCCTATAGCAAAGTTTTAAATGCCCCCCAAAGCATGAACATTTACCAGCTCAAACTGATGAAACTAAGGAGAGGGCATACTTTATTGCCAAGTCACATAAGAAAGTACATCGAGGCCACCAAGTATGTGGTTACCTTTACAGGTTACTAACAGCTGTGCACTATGTTAACAATTTATAATAGTCATTTCTATCATTTCTCTTTCAGACCCCAGATACCTAAATTATTAGAAACCAGCCTAAATTAATAGATTGCAGAAGAGACACTTTTTATTTTACATTAAACCATTGTTTTTTTACTCTTCATAAAGAACTTTAATTTTATTTAATTCAGCCCTGAAAAAAAAAAATAAAATTAGACCTTAGACCTGACCACAAAGTCTCAGAAGTCTTCTTGGCCCTTATCAATAGATGCATCAGGCGAGATGCAAATAATAATAATGCACTGTATATTGTACATACTTCTAAATAATTTATTTAACCAAATAATGCCACTATAACAGAAGGAAATATCTCCTTCCCAAGGTCACATAAACTTATGACAAAGACCGATATAACAAATATTATCTCCATACGGTGATCATACAGCAGTCACATACTGGGACTGTACAGACGCTCTGTAGGTTTGATTAGTGTGAATACAGCATAATGAAAACATTAGCATTAACATCCGTGACTGACAAGTGATGTCTTCTCTGATTGGAGTTATTCACTCTTCTTTTTCTCTCCATCTGATCCAGATCTCTATGATGACTTCTTCTGGCTACAACTCATCTCTGCACAGCTTCATGCCCAGATATCCTTGCCTCTTTATTTTCCCAGTACCCTTTCTACGCTGTACACAAACGACCCATCTTTCTGACCTATTGAAAGGTTCTAATTGAAGTACAACTCAGGCCTGGACCACAGCAGGGTGGTACAGACATATCAAGCTGGGGCTGCAGCAGGGTGGTGTAGGCACAGCGGGCTTTGACCGCAACAAAGTGGTGCAGGCACAGCGGGCTTTGACCGCAACAGGGTGGTGCAGGCACAGCGGACTGGGACCACCACAGGGTGATGCAGGCACAGCGGGCTGGAACCACCACAGGGTGATGCAGGCACAGCGGGCTGGAACCACCACAGGGTGGTGCAGGCACAGCGGGCTTGGACTGCCACAGGGTGGTGCAGGCATAGCGGACTTGGACCGCAACAGGGTAGTGCAGGCACAGTGGATTGGACCGCAACACGGTGGTGCAGGCATAGCAGGATTGGACCGCAACAGGGTGGTGCAGGCACAGCGGGATTGGACCACAACAGAGTGGTGCACGCACAGCAGGAACTCCGGACTTCAGGTTTAAAACACAAGCAGGACTTTATTCACAGAAACAGGACACAGCAGGGTTTCAGGTACAGAAAACAGCAGGAATTCAGGAACAGGACACAAACTGGTACCAGGGGAACACATGGACAGGACAGCTCCAGGGCAGACATACGCAGGCCAGAACTAAATAGAGACAGGACTGGTACTTGATACAGTAGAGACCAGAGCAACATGTCAGGACCAACACAAGGCTAGGATATGGAAACTAAGGCAGTTGCTCAGCTCTGCCCATAAGGGAAGAGGAACATTTATACCAGATGCCTCTCAGCCATAGGCTGGGGGACACCAATTCAAGGTGTGCACACTGCCCCAATATAAGCGGGGAAGGTGAGTGCGCGAACACCCTAGGCTTTAACCAGGAACCTAGCAGGACAAGCTCAGGGCCTTGGACCAAGGGAACGAACACATGTGGATGGCCATACGGGACAGCAGAGCGGCAGTACAGCAGGGCAGGGAACCGTGAAAGCAACCGAAAGGAAACAGCAACAGTATCCCAGCTGGATAGGGGGAAGGAGAGTGCAGGGATATTGGTGCTAGGATGCACCAAGACGCCGGTGTAAGTATGGAACCAGAACGCCGACCTTATAACTATATGGAGGAATATAAGGGCTGCATACTACTATATGGGAGTTGCATAATACTATATGGGGGCTGCATAATACTATTTGGTAGAATATGGGGCTGCATACTACTATATGGAGGAATATAAGGGCTGCATACTACTATATGGGGGCTACATAATACTATATAGTGGAATATGGGGGCAGCATAATACTATATGGAGGACTATGTAGTCTGCATAATACTATATGGAGGAATAAAGGACCTGCATAATACTATATGGAAGAATATGTGGGCTGCATAATACTATATGGTGAAATATGGGGGCTGCATATTACTATATGAAGGACTATGTAGTCTGCATAATACTATATGGAGAAAAATAGAGCCTGCATAATACTATATGGAAGAATGTGTGGGCTGCATAATACTATATTTGAGAAATATGTGGGCTGCATAATACCATATGGAGGAATATGGGGACTGCATAAAACTATATAGAGGATTATGGGGGCTGCATTATATTATATGGAGGACTATGAGATCCATTATATTGGATATTATATTGGAATATCGGACTGTGAGAAAGCTGGGTGCTGAGGCAAAGATACCTATACCCCGAGAGTGGTGGGGAGAGGGGGGGCAAGTCCAAATTTTGTACTGGGCCCATCGAACTCTAGTTAACACCACTGTCTATATATGAAGAAATAAGACAAATAAAAAATGTTTTGGTATTTTATCTGATGTATTTGTTTTCAAAAGTTTACTGGTTTGATAAAAATAAGCAGTATGAAGGTATTACAGGCAACAGATTATAAAGCCAAATGTACTTCTCTAAGGGTGGCTTTACACGCTGCGATATCGCTAGCGTGATCGCTAGCGTGCGTACCCGCCCCATCGTTTGTGCGACACAGGCAAATCTTTGCCCGTGGCGCACAAAATCGCACTGATCCGTTACACTACTTACATGCCTAGTGACGTCGCTGTGACCGGCGAACCGCCTCCTTTCTAAGGGGGCGGTTCGTTCGGCGTCCCAGCGACATCACTATGCGGCCGCCAAATCAAAGCGCAGGGGCGGAGATGAGCGAGACGTACATCCCTCCCACCTCCCTCCTTCCTCATTGGCGGCGGCCGCAGGTAAGGTGAGGTTCCTCGTTCCTGCGGTGTCACACGTAGCGATGTGTGCTGCCACAGGAACGACGAACTACATCGTCCAAGCAGCAGCAACGATAATTGGGAAGAGGGGGTGATATCACCGATGAGCGATTTTGAACGTTTTTGCGACGATTCAAAATCGCTCATAGGTGTCACACACAACGACATCGCTAACGCGGCCGGATGTGCGTCACCAATTCCGTGACCCCAACGAGATCGCTTTAGCAATGTCGTAGCGTGTAAAGCCACCTAAAGGCTCTGAGCACACAGTCCTGCTTCCCCCAATTTTATAGTGTGAGCATATATCTCTTCTGTCTCACTCAGATGTTATAGCATCTTTACTTTTATATTACTGTCTGCCTGGAAAAATACCGTCATAGAAATTTAATTTAATGATTCAACTTTTTGAAAGGTGTCACACATCCAGTTTGGGCTCATTTAGAGCTTATGTTACACTGCAGTTAAAATTCCAGTGAAAAATGGGCCCCATAATTTCATGCTGATATGACTGGAGAAATGTAATAAATAGACATATAGAGAAACAGCGTGATGCAGATCAGTTTCCAAACAGCTGGAAGTTAACTATGGAAAAAAAGAGTGAATTACTTTCTTTGAAAGGAAACATTTGTTCTTTGGGTAAAACATGTATTAAATGGCTTATAAAACCTGAACAGACTCTTCTTTTATTCTCTACAAGTTTGAACTTGTTGTCTCCTTTCACTTAACTTCTTGATCTAATTGCAACACTTGTTTCCCTGCGCTGCAAAAAGTTGTTTGTCCCTTAGGCAAGTTTTAGTCGCTTTAAACAGTCCTAGTGCTTGAGTAATAAAAAAAGGAGTCTTCAATATTTTATGTTACATATTCTAACCTTTCAACTCTATCTGGGGAAATCCTTCTGTTTCTCTGGATGCTCTTAAAAGTTTCTAACTTTTTAACCTTTTGTAGTAGAGTAGAGCGGTGCGGGTACAGCAGTGTCCCTGGGAATGGTAGCAGTAGTGATGTTGACATTTGCATCCATAGTTTATGTTAAAAGTCATAGTCGTAGTGTTGAGGTTCAGTTTGGAATGACAGTGATATTTATACGTTAGCTATAATATAAAAACCAGCAGATCTAATACTATGCAAGTACCCCTCTTTTCGAAAAACAGCTGTAACCCATTGTGGCATGGACTTCACAAGACCTTACAGATGTCCTGTACTTTTGGCAGAATGAGGTTTTTAGCTGATATTTTAAGTCTTATAAGGCTGCTTTCACACTTCCGTTGTTTTGCATCAGTCGCAATCCATTGCCTTGAGGAAATACGGTATCCTGCAAAATATTTTGCAGGATTCCGTTTTTTCCCCATAGACTTGTATTAAGGATGGATTGCGTCTGATGGCCCTGCGTTTCATCTGCTATGCGACTGATCAGTCATGGAATGACTGACCGCCGGGCGGAAGCAACGCAGAATGTAATGTTTTTTGTAGCGTGGAAAAAACAGTGCGCAAGATTCCGTTGGCATCCGTCGTTGGTTATAACGGAAGCCTATGGGTGTCCGAATCCGTCCAATCCGTCAAATGATGGATTCCTGCAACTGTTCCGTGTTTTAGTAACAGAGCATGCTCAGATGTGTAAATTCTGGTTAGAAAATCTCTCTCTCTCTCTGTCAGTGTCGGTCTCTCTCTCTCTCTCTCTCTGTCGGTCTGTCGGTCGGTCTCTCCCTCTCACCCCCTCTCTCATACTCACCGATCACCTGCACGGCTGTCACACTGCTCCGGCGGCTTCTCCTGCTTTTAAAAATACCGTCCGCTCATTATTCCATCTTGTATTCACTGCTTCCCCTGCCCACCGACGCCTATGATTGGTTGCACTCAGATGCGCCCCCACGCTGAGTGACAGCTGTCTCAGTGTAACCAATCTCACAGCCGCTGATAGGTGGGTCTATATCGTGCAGTACAATAAGTAAATTTTAAAATAGTGCCGTGCGGGCCCCCCAATTTTGATACCAGCCAAGGTAAAGCCACACAGCTGAGAGCTGGTATTCTCAGGATGCGGTGCCCCACGTTATGGGAAGCCCCCCAGCCTAAAAAAATCAGCCAGCAGCCGGCCGGAATTTCCTAATCAATTAGATGCGACAGTCCCGGGACTCTACTCGGCTCATCCTGAATTGCCCTGTTGTTGTGGCAATCGGGGTAATAAGGAGTTAATGGCAGCCCATAGCTGCCACTAAGTCCTAGGTTAATCATGGCAGGCATCTATGAGACACCCCCCATGATTAATCTGTAGTTAAAGTAAATAAACACAAACACAGAAAAATCCTATATTTGAAGTAAAAGACAAAAAAACACCCTCTTTCATCACTTTAATAATCCCCAAATACCCCTCGAGGTCCGGCGTAATCCACACGAGGTGTCGGGCCGGACTAGTCCGGGGTAGTCAGCGGTGGCGGGGCCCGATTCCGTGGCCCTGGTGGGGTCAGTTAATGTGACGATATTGGGGTGATGGTAGTGTTAAAGTTTATATAAGATTCGTGATGCCACCTGTGGTAATTTGCAGCTATGGAGCCGCAGCTGCTGGAAGGGACCTCCGGGGCTGATGTTATAGCAGCTGAGATGTTGCTTGCTCTCCACAGGTAGAGCGGGTACCTCTTTGGTGCTTGGTAAAATCTATGGTGTTTGTGGGCGAGGTGCAGGGCCGACAGGGCAGTGGAAAGGAACAGACACAGACAGTAATTTCCTTTTACCTTCTCCTTTACTTGTCCAACCAGTGAAGTCCAGGGAGCCTGTTACAGGTGGTAATGGCGATCCAGTGGCCTGGAAGCAGTCGGGTGTCTCACAATGGCCAGGTGAGTAATGAGGCCTGCTCCCTACGGGGTCCCACTGTTTCATTATACTGAGACCCCTTCTGCTGCTCTCTGAGGTAATTTTGTTACCTCTCCCGTATGGCGGGCTGCGTGGACTGTTAAGGGTGCCGTTCTTTCTGTCTGGGCTCCCAGCCCTGGCTCTGCAGCTGCACCTCCGGGTGCGGGGTGGACAGAGACCTGCAGTCCTCTTGTCCTCCGGATGCGACCACCGGTACTCGAGTACTCGAGTGACCCTGAACTCCGATATTCAATTTCTTTAGCTATGACGTTGGAGTGAGCTAGCTGCGCTCCACTCCCAATGTTCTACTCCTGTTTTGCTTCTCTGTGGATGTGTTTTCCTGGGCCGATCAATCTGGTTCAGCTCCCAGCTCACACACCACACTACTCGAGTCCTTGTCTCTCTGAACTCTCCTCTCAGACTAACTTACTCCTCCCCCAGGCCAGGGCTTAAGGAAGGCTCCCTGGAACTCCAAGTTTAGAGCTCCCTCTGCTGGACTGGGAGAGAAACTGTGTTGAATGATGGTACTTACTGGCCAATGGATTTCCCCAATTACCTACAGGCTCAGCATTACCCTTTTGAGGAGGGCAACACTGCTGTAGCAACCAGACTGCTGGGGCGCCACACTACATCTGAAGCTGACAGGAGCAGCCGTAGAGCACCACCGCTTGCTGTGAGATCCATGGAGGAACTGAAGTGAGTCACGCTGTCAGCGGTTACGTCACTCAGGTTACCCGCGGCCACAGCTGGATTCTAGTACAAACTGCTACAACGGATCAGTTTTTTTTTTTTAAACATATTTTATTTGATGTCAGCAAGCACATATCATCAACAAGAGAACGTTGTTACATTCCATAAAATGTCTCCGGATCGTACAATGCTTCTGTTACATCATTTTCTTTTTCATTGTCACAACAATTTCATCTCCATAGAATTATCTAACAATAATTTACTTTAACTTAACAACCTAACCTATTTGTTCCCTTCAGTTGGTCCTTTGGATGCTCCCTGTCTTCAGTGTCCCTAGTGTCCCTGCAATGTCTTCCACACAATACCAAGACGTGTGTTCAAATGCTTTAATTAACTGGGTGATTTCCGTCTGTGTGACGCTTTGCTCAATAAATGTTCTCCACTTTTTGAAGAATCTTTTAGTGGACCTCTCCTTATGTTTCTCCGAATCCAGTTTGTCGTACATCATTATTGTTTTTAGGGTATCAACTATTTCTGTATTTCTCGGTGTCTGTCTTATCAGTCAGTTCCTAAGTAGGCATTTCTTGACTACAAGCAATACTGTGTGTATTACACCTGGAATGTGAGCACTTGCTCTGTCAGTTTCCGTAGGGGCTTCTATACAGTGAAACAAACAGGCCTGAGGGGTGACGGGTATAACTACTTTCCAAATCCTCAATATGTACGCCACCGTTTCCTCCCATACCCCCCTCACCTGTGGGCATTCCCATATGCAGTGAAACAGTTTTGCTTTATGGAGTCCACATTTAGGGCAATGGTCCAAGAAATGCACTGGCGAGCTGCTATGTGGTATATTAAAGGCGTATGTTGCGTTGTGTACTAGCTTAAATTGCATCTCCCTCCATTGTTCATTTATCATTACTTTCTTAACAGATTCCAACCCCCTTAGAATTTTATCATAGATGTCCGGATCGCCTAGAGCCGTCTCCCAGGTTTTAAATATTTGCTCTTTCCAGGGGCCCTGTACTTGATCTCTCAATCGTTGGTATATGATCGAAAGGGATTCATGTCCCGCTCCCTGACCAATCAATACATCAAAACTCCCCTTCTTCTCAGCCTTCCCGACCTCTTTTACCACTGATGTGTAATGTGTTGTTATTTGTAAATATTGTAGGTAATGGTGATTTTCCATGTTAAATTTTTCCGATACCTCCGCCCAGCTCAGAATTCTCCCCTCCTCTGTTTTCAGTAAGTCACCCAACCTCCGTATCCCCCTCTGCTTCCATCCTTGAAATAATTTGTTTTGAGACCCTTGAGTAAAATTTGGATCCTCCCACAACGGGGTAAATTTTGAAAGACAATAAGGGAGCCTATACAGTTTTCTCAGTGCTCTCCAAGCCCCCACCGTGTCCTTTATTAACCCCTTCAGCCCCCGGGCACTTTCCGTTTTTGCGTTTTTGTTTTTTGCTCCTTTTCTTCCAAGAGCCGTAACTTTTTTATTATTCCGTCAATCTTGCCATATGAGGGCTTGTTTTTTGCGGGACGAGTTGTACTTTTAAATGAAATCATAAGTTTTACCATATAGTGTACTGGAAAATGGCAAAAAAATTCCAAGTGCGGAAAAATTGCAAAAAAAGTGGGATCGTACAATAGTTTTTGGGATATTTTATTCACGGTGTTCACTATATGGTAAAACTGATGTCTGGGTGTGATGCCTCAGGTCGGTGCGAGTTTGTAGACACCAAACATGTATAGGTTTACTTGTATCTAAGGGGTTAAAAAAAATTCACAAGTTTGTCCAATAAAAGTGGCGCACGTTTTGCGCCATTTTCCGAAACACGTAGAGTTCTTATTTTTTGGGATCAATGGCTCAGTGATGGCTTATTTTTTGCGTCTCGAGCTGACGTTTATAATGGTACCATTTTTGCGCAGATGCTACGTTTTGATCGCCTGTTATTGCATTTTGCGCAAAACTTGCGGCGACCCAAAAACGTATTTTTGGCGTTTGGTAAACGGCGTAGTGGCAAAAAAATTCCAATCAGAATAATTGATTTTATATTTTGATAGATCGGGCATTTCTGAACGCGGCGATACCAAATATGTGTATATTTATTTATTTTTTAACTCTTTAATTTTCAATGGGGGGAAAGGGGGGTGATTTGAACTTTTAGGTTTTTTGTTTTTTTTTTATTTTTTAAAACTTTTTTTTTTACTTTTTTTTTTTATTTTACTAGTCCCCCTAGGGGGCTATAGCAATCAGCAATCCGATCGCTGATCGCTATCTGCTGATCACAGCAATACCGCTGTAATCAGCAGATTCACTCACTTTGGTTTTCCCTCTGCTCTCGGCCGAGGGAAAATGAAAGTGAAAGATCATAGCAGCAGGCGTCATCACATGACCCTGTGCTACGATGGCAACCACCGATAGTCACGTGATAACACACGTGACTTCCGGTGGGGGCGGCGGTAAGTAACAAACATGGCCGCGCGCATTTAAATCTTGCTGCCAGACTTTGGCAGCAAGATTTAAGGGGTTAATGGCCGCGGGTGGAAGCGATTCCACCCGCGGCTAGCAGGCACACATGTCAGCTGTTGAAAACAGCTGATATGTGTGCCGATCCACGCCGCCTGCCCGCGGCAGGGGGCGGGGCTTAACGGGACACGATCTATGACGGATAGATCCGTCCAAGGTCGTGAAGGGGTTAAACAGCTCTGTTTCACGTACGTTGGTATTTTATCTAGCTTCATATGTAATACCGCTACCAAGTTAAAAGGGCTTGTTAGCTCCCTCTCCAGCTGAACGTTAGAAAAGAAGGTTGTCCCATTGATCCAGTCTTTTATATGTCTGGCAAGTGCCGCTAAGTTGTACAATCTAATCATGGGCATTTGTACCCCTCCGTCTTTTTTCTGTAGACACAGCTTTGAGTAGGATACTCTTGGTCTCTTTCCCTGCCATAAAAAATTTACAAACGCATTTTGCAACTTGTTGATATCGGTGTGTTTCAGCAGTAAGGGGATAGTTTGTAGAGGATAGAGCAAGCGGGAGAAGCTGATCATCTTTATCAGATGTGCTCTGCCAAACAGGGACAGGGAAAGATGTTTCCACCTGTCTAGCTCTTTAGTTATTTTTTCAATTAGGTGTGGATAGTTAAGTCTATATAATGACATTGAGTCTCTGCCTATTTTAATTCCTAAATAAGTGATGCAGTGCGGGGCTATGGCTACTTCTATTCCCTCACCTTGCCTATTTCCCAGGGGTGTCAAATATAGAATCTGACTGATATTTATCCTGTAGCCTGAAAAGGAGCCAAAGTACGCCAGTTTGTCTATTACCTTCTTAGATGATTGTCTGGGTCTGACATAAATAAAAGCATATCGTCTGAAAAGCAGGTTAGTTTTATCTCACTATTCCCCACCTTGATTCCTGAAAAATGTTCTGATTTTATGAAGTATTGGGCTAGTGGTTCAAGGGCCAAGTCAAACAGAAGAGGGGACAGGGGGCACCCCTGCCTGGTCCCCTTCTGTAGCTGAAAAGATTTTGACAGAAAGCCCATTGTGGAAATTCTAGCTTCAGGCGTAGTGTAAAGTGCCTCCATATAGTTCCGAAAAGTACCCATTATGCCAAATTTATCTAATACTAGCCCTAACCAATGCCAATTTACATTGTCAAAGGCCTTTTCCGCATCTAAGGCCAATAACGCAGGGTTCCCCTTTATCAGGCCCGGTCTTTTTGTGCCATCTAGTACCGCCAACACTGTGCGAATGTTGAATACTGCTGACCTATTTTTAACGAACCCCACTTGATGTGGTCCTACTATCGATGGGAGGATCAATGCTAGCCGGTCTGCCAGGATTTTAGAGATTATTTTAATGTCTTGATTTATCAGCGATATGGGCCTGTATGATGAAGGGTTCGAGGGGTCTTTTCCTTGTTTGTGTATTACCTTTATATACGCCATATGGGGATCAGTTTTTTTAATGGATCCGTCTCATCAGTTGTATCACAATCTCCAACATATCCGTCGTATCAGTCAGAAAATGGATTGTGACTGATGCAAAACAACGGAAGTGTGAAAGCAGCCTAAGTCATGAGATGTGGACTCCAAGATTAGACTTGTTTTTCCAACACATGCCATACATACTTGATCAAATTGAAAACACACAAATTTGGGGGTCAACACCTTGCACATTGGTCATGTTTCTTGAAGTCAGAGAGTGTCAGCAGTTCTCTCTCTTCTTCAGAATGTCAGTTTCATCCAAAGGAAGTGAGAGAAAAACAGCTCATAAGAGGCTGCTGATAGATTGCAGGGCTCGCGTGGCCCAATAATATGCTAGCTAGGAGACATCGCTGTAATAGTGCTAACTTCTCAAGCAAGTACAGGCTGTTTTTTATTTTGCATGGTGGAATATAGTAATTGAGAAAGAGTAGTCCGAGTAGTAGACAACCCATTTAAACCATTCCTTTAGTGTAAGCAAACACATTATCCTGCCAAGAGAGTCCAATGCCATTAGAAAATAATGTATTACAGGGGTGTACTTTTTCTGTACATTATTTTGTAGTGGGTGTAATGACACAGCTTATGGCCACTTGTATGGTGGGTGAACTGCTCTTAGTTAGGCCAGATGTATGGGTTCTTTGTTTGGTAAATCAGGAGACGTTAGCAATTGTTTCATGTCAAACTGACCTGAGCCCTATTGGCTGTTAAAAAGAACCAACCATCAGGATTTTCATATAAAATAAAATATAAAATAAAGCCAGTGCTATACTGGTGCTAGGATGCTATATGTAAGCATACCTATTGTTATGAGATTGGATGTTTTATTTTGGAAATATGTGCAAGTAAAGTTACAGCAATGCACTGTTATGTGATTGACAGGTGCAACAGGTGTGGGAATATGTGGCTTAAGTTTTGCTATCTATTCCTGCCCCTGTCTGCCTGCCTGGCCTTGGTAGATGCTAGAATGTATGGGCTCCTTTCAGGTATGAGTCATTTCTGTCACGTGATAGGGGTGTGTTCGAAACGCATATCATACTGTCTAGCATCTACAGAAGCTAGGGTGGCAGACAGGGGTGGGAATAGATAGAAAAACCTGCCCATATATTTCCACCTCTGTTGCACCTTTCAATCAAAAAGCAGTTCATTGCTGTAACTTTACTTGTACATATTTCTGAAATAAAACATCCGATCTCAGAACAAAAGGTATGCCTAGATTCAGCATCCTGGTGCCAGTATCGACTGGCTTTACTTTACATATGAAAATCCTGATGGTTGGTGTCTTTAAGTGTGCTTTGTCTCAGACCCTTTGACTATTCAATCAAAGGAAAATTATGCAGTCAGATTGAACAAGTCACCAATGAGAGAACAGCCATCTCCTACCAATACTATAAGACACAATACCCTCAAATGAAAACTAAGGGGTATAAAAAGGGCCTTGCTCCTGTCACCACATTCATTCTACAGGACTTCAGCCTAGGATCCATGGTTCAAGCTGGAGGATCACAGAACTGTTTCACAGTTCAATGCTGAGCACACAAATTGGCTTGGAGAACATAGGTTGGGACAATTCGGTCACCTAGCTACATATCTTGCTGTGCTTGGTAAACTTCCTAAGCTTGCCAATATCTACTCTCACTGCTTGTCAGCCAAAAGCGGAGTCCTGCTGACTGGAATAATTGGCCCTGGAAGCCTCAAAGTCATGAAGATACTCCCTGGCGAGCCAGAGGAAGGGTGAGAGTCTGTTGCTTGTACCAACTTGTATTCTTGCAGGGATTGTACGATATGTTTACCTGCTGGTGAACCAATAAACTTATGTCAATGTGTAGTTCCCTCACTCTGTGTTGTCTGAGTAGTGTTCTGCTCCCAGGGAAGGAGTGTGGGTGTTCAGTGGGATTAGCCTTGCTCCATGCATTTTTTCTGAAGACAGCCAGGTCAGCAGACACACAATTACCCTCATGGCTCCACAGGGGGTACCTATGAAAATTACACAAGCATGAATGCCAGGATATAAGGTTTCTGAGAAGAACATTGACCAGAGCAACACGCTGCCTCTCCTGCCCTGCCTTTTTGCCATAATATACCCTGGCATCATCCCTTTCCAAGTATAAGAATATGTGATTCATCAGACCAAGCTAACGCTTCCCTTAGGATAGGATAGCCTCTTGTTAATGAGCCTTGGGTAGCCCTTTTGGTAAGTGCTAAACACTTTATTCCCTGAACTAATTGTTCGCTTACTGCCAAATATATCAAACCACTTGATATTTGCCATTAAAAGAAAGCAATCAGTATAAAATTTTGCCTTTCAATGGTTTTAATTTTAGGACATGTTTACATGGGAAGAAGTAACACAGAAGATTAGGTAGTTTGTGTCATGAATCCGTTGTGCAGAACATTCTGTATTGTTCTTCCATGCTCTCCTGCAGAGCAGGTATATGTTGCCTATGGTGCAGAGTGTTTTGCAGGATGAATACTCTGTTGGTTGTTTCACAGCACTGGGTACCATGCTGGTGCTGGGAGGTCTTCTTGAAGATACTTCTCATTCCCGGTGATTGCACTGCTTCTTTAGGGAGTGTGTTAGCTCAGGACACCGCCAATCATACCTTTTTACAGTTGTGCTGTTGGCTCCCGTGATGCTCAGTGTTCAGATCTTGATCTCTCGACTCCGGACTGCTGTCTCCCTGTCTCCGTCTGTCCTCCTCTGTTTCTTTTGTGACTTCTCGGCTTCTGACCTCGGACTTCCTCCTGATCGCATCCTCAACTGCTCCCTGTATCTTGGATGTACTCTTCTGGAATGCTGACCTTCGGCTTGTATCTCGACCTCGTCTCTTTCTGACCCCCGTGTACTGTCGTGTCCTCCTGGTTTATGATCTCGGCCTGTCTGACTACCTCTCTATTTACTGCATACAAGTAGAGTCTAGCGCCACCTTGTGACAGTCATCACAGTTTGTAAAGAATGTGTGTGCGTAAAAATAATTAGGATTGTTAAGTGGATCTTCTGCACTAAAAAAAAAATAACTTTTCCATGTAGACATACAAGGATAATATATAAAAAGATGTTTTATTTGCCCAACTGTTTTATTAAAAAATAAAATGGAATCATCACCAAAATGTCTCATAATGTCTGTCATACAGGACCTGAGCTTTTTCATGGTGTACATTGTATGAAACAATAGGTCCAAAGAGTTATATTTCACCAAGTAAATATAATACATAAAAAAGCTTAAAGGTTTTGCTTTGGGGTTAAATAATCAAGATTAGTATTTTTTTTATATCAGACTAGACAAAAAGTCATCATCCTGTAATACTTACAAAGTAATATATGTCACAAAGTCATGTCTCCAACACATTTATTAATTTTTATTTTTTTTTTAATAAAGTGGACAATCTCTTTAAAATTTGTGATATATGGACAAATGAGAAGTGGTAAGCGGGCTTTACACACTGCGATATCGGTCCCGATATCGCCAGCGTGGGTACCCGCCGCCATCTGTTGTGCGACACGGGCAAATCGCTGCCCGTGCCGCACAACATCGCCCAGACCCGTCACACATACTTACCTGCCCGGCGACGTCGCTGTGACTGGCGAACCGCCTCCTTTCTAAGGGGGCGGTCCGTGCGGCGTCACAGCGACGTCACCGAGCGGCCGCCCAATAGCAGCGGAGGGGCAGAGCTGAGCGGGATGTAGCATACTGCCCACCTCCTTCCTTCCGCATAGCGGCCGGGAGGCAGGTAAGGAGCGCTTCCTCGTTCCTGCGGTGTCACACGGAGCGATGTGTGCTGCCGCAGCAACGAGGAACAACTTCGTTACTGCTGCAGTAACGATATTTGAGAATGGACCCCCATGTCACCGATGAGCGATTTTGCACGTTTTTGCAACGATGCAAAATCGCTCATAGGTGTCACACGCAACGGCATCGCTAATGCGGCCGGATGTGCGTCACCAATTCCGTGACCCCAACGAGTTGGCATTAGCGATGTCGCAGCGTGTAAAGCCCCCTGTAGCCAACACATTAGTAATAATCTTTTTATTTAATCACCAAGGCCTTTTTGACATTGCTTTGGCCATTTCCGAAACTGTCAAGAGACAATTTTTTTTAATTTTTTATTAGCTTTGTAGAAACTTTTATTACTTCAGAAAGCTTCTAAGAAAGTTATCCAAAATTGACAATCAATATGGCTGCCAGAAGAATACCAAAAAGGCCAATATTTCAGTAAGTGAAAGCACATATTAGTTTGGAAAATGAAAATCCATTTCAAATTCATTTTACTATATCTCTACTGGTTTTCACTAAGGCGTTTTATTTTAAGACCGCCCCCTACAATTTTTATTTCCATAACCTATTTGCCCAATTTTAACACTCTGTACCTGCTGGAGGAATGCAGTTCCGGATGCAGGGAAATACGTAATTCTGCATTATCTAAATTGACCCAGATCCCATGTCAGGTCCCCAGCTGGAGTCTTAATACCTTCACACGTATGAAGTTGCTCATAATGTCAGGAACACGTCTAGCTGTTTTTGAAGATTAACCTGTCAGTGCTTGGCTTGGTTTTTCCGTTTGATGTGCTTTTAGCCAGTAAACTTCGTGTGTGCTTTCTGTAAGACGGCGGATTAAATCAATCATTCCCAGGATTGAGTGCTTCCTTTAGTGGAGAGGATTTCTATAAACAGAAAATGAAGTTTCTAGTGCCATGCTGTGACTGAATATATACACACTTACCCGGCACAGAAAGTAGATGGTCGAAGAAATCACAAGAGGTTTCTATAACCGGGCACATTATCATGGGATAGAAATGTTGTAGTAATATAGAGCTATAGTATGTTCTTATTATATGATATGGACCGATATTCTCCAGCAGTAAAACAGAATGTATTCACGATGTCACAATGGAGACTACAGACTTTTTTTAGCGCACGTGTTAGTACCTAGAGGCCAAATTTTCTAGATGCATATTTTTAGTAATTGTCGGCATAGTTTCTGCCAAAATTTCACCCCTTCAGAGTTGTCCTTAGTGATCAATGGTGGTGAATTACTAATTTCAGGGTTTTCTTGCCTTGGGCAAACATTGAGTTTGTGATATTAGGGTCCCGTTACACGTAGCGACGTTCCAGTGATCCCGACAATGATACAACCTGGTCAGGATCGCTGGTACGTTGCTACGTGGTCGCTAGTGAGCTGGTAAGCAGGCAGATCTAATTAACGACACAGCAACAATATGGCGATCTGTATAACGACCTCGGCGGTTGTTGGGACCCTGTCACACAGCAGCTATTCTGACGACTCAGACCTCGATAGATGCGTAGTGTTTCCACCCAGGTGTGCCAATAAGGTCGCTCGTCGCTGTTATGGCATCAAACACAGCAAGGCTTGCTGCCCAGCGGGACACCAATGATCAAAAAATGAACCAGGGTGTTCAGGTATGAACAACGATATCGGGGGGGGGGGGTGTCGCTGCTATGTGTCCCACTTAGCGAGATCAGTAGTGAGGTCGCTATTGAGTCACAAAACCTGTGACGTTTCAACGATTTCGCTAACGACGTCGCTATGTGTAACGGGGCCTTTAGACCTTTATTTAAATACCCAGCCCAAGGCAGGGAAGGTTATTGGTGATCCACTGGCAACAAGAACCTGTGGAAAAAGTATCACCTATAGATATGCCCCTGATTATCTACATGGAGCAGATCCCTACTGGAGCCTTACTTTTATACTTATAGGGTTTTGTTTTATTTTTAGAAAAGTAACCTATGGGCTAAGAGTACATGATGACTGGTGTCACGTGGCACATTGCAACATTGGATGTAATCATGACTTCCAATATGCTGTAAGCTGCGATAGAAAGCTACATAGAGTCACAAATATTTCCAAATTGTTGGACTTTCCCTCACTTGTTGCAAGTTGCACACAACACACTTTGCAATATACTTTAATACAAGTTGTCCACAACATTTGCAACCTGGCTGTTTCATTTACAGTAAAATCAGAGCTCTAAAATGGTTGCGTGAAAGCAAGTCATAGACATGTTGCACAAATCTTTTTTTTGACTTTCAGAAAATTGCTCTTGCATGACACATGTCGACGTGCAGTCCTAGATTTATGCAACATATGAGATAAATCCTAAATGCTTTTCCACCTATGCACTCAAAACAGTGGAACCCAGCTGCACTCATCTACCGTTCTGGGACATTTGGCCAGACGTCGCCTTTATGGAAGAATTGCAGACAAAACGTACATCTTCGACATGGAAACAAAGTCAAGGGACTCAGCTATGCATTAAAACATAGGAGCTGGGTGCCACAAAATGTCAGCAGGAGCTCTGACTGATGGTCAAAATGTAAAATAATTGACTAAGACGGAAGGGCTGGAACATGGAACATAGTACTATAATGTGTCTGTAGGCAGCAGTGAACCATGGGGGAGGTTCCTTGTAAGTTTACGGCTGTATTTCAGCAAATGATATTGGGGATTTGGTTAGGATTAAGGGTGTCTTCTTTGCTGAGATATAAAGCAGATACTTTTAAATCCTGCAATGCCATCAGAGAGGCATTTCACTGGCTCCAAATTTAGCGACAGCAGTACAACGTCCCCAAATTTACTGCCAGCAAACAGGAAAAAGGTGTAGGTTAAATAAAATGAGAAAGCACCGAGAAAATACTACACTATTTTCTGTCTAATAGGCAAAATTCCTAGCAGTGGAGCTGGAACTCCTTAGCAAAATCCATATATGAATACAGCCCATAGAGAAAGTATCAAGAGAACTTAAATAGGACCACCTGGGATGTGATAGGACAGAGAAAATGAGAAAGTGAGAACAACTGATAACCACAAGCCGAAAGTAGAGAAGCAAAGGAAAAAGATCATCAGCATGTGGACATTGACTGACTAGGCTGTGGCTCAACCAGGAAGGAAACTGAGCACTCAGCACAAGATCAACAGATCGAGTCCCAAACCCAAAGCATAAAACTTGGCTCTTGGACAACTCTTCTGATAATTCTTTAGACTTCTCTGTTTGAGTAACTGGTTGTAGGTGATTTATGGTGAAATTATATACTTTCTACTTCTGGATTATTGCTCCAACAGTATTCACTGGAACCCTTGGTAGTTCACTGGTTTTACCTATCATAAAATGTTTCTTGTGTGGCACCTTGGTAATGAGAAAGTTTTCTGTAGGCCATTAGTTGAACCAGCTGATATTATTTTTCACTAAGTGTCAGGATTTGTTTTCTAATTACTAATAGATTTCAGGTGCTGTAAAGACTTACCATGGCATTTTGCACCTCTCTTTCAACATGTGTACAATACTTTTTTCCCTGTATCATTTCTCATTATTACACATAACTTTATTTAAGGACATCTATGGTAGATTTCTGTGCCTCTGTGAATAGGATGGGTTGTTGCCGACATCTGGTGAGAATTTCATGATAACAGTACCTTTAGAAATAAATTTATGATTGGAGACATCCTGGCTCTCCTAATTTTGAACGTACAGCATGCGGCCATAGAACATGACCACACGTTTCCACGGTTCTCCACCTGTGATCACAAGTAACCTGACCTCAGGGGACCTCAATGAACTCAGTGTTTGTGTTTATTTACTTTCACTTACAGATTAGTAATGGGGTGGTCTCATAGATGGTTCCCGTTGCTAACCTAGGGCTTAGTAGCAGCAGGGATCTGACATTAGCCACTTATTACCATGATTGCCACTAAACCAGGGAAATTGGGATAAGCTGGGTAAAGTTCTGGGATTGTCACATCTAATGGGTGCGACAATCCTGGGCCGCTGCAGGCTGCTATTTTTAGGCTGGGGGGGGCAATAACCATGGGCCTCCCCAGCCTCAGAATACCAGCCCCCAGCGGTCGGCTTTATCTTGGCTGAGTATCAAAATTGGGGGGAAGGGGACAGCACACCGTTTTTTTTTTAAAAAATAATCAAAATAATTTGAAAAAAAAAGAAGCCGCATGCAGGTCCTCTTACTTTGATACACTGCGAAGATAAGCGCATGGCTGAGAGCTGCAGCCTGTAGCAGTGGGAGTTATCTGTGCTGATATCAATATATGGGGGACCCTACGCTAATTTATTTATTTTACACCAGTATAATGCTCTCAAAGAGGGTGGGGGCGTGGTCTGACTGCAGCCAATCAGATGTGCCAGTGGGCGTGGAAGCAGTAAATATGTATGAGGGATAATGAGTGGACTCGAAAGTAGCGTAGCAGCCGCGGGGAGACTCGGTAAGTATATCCTGCTTTATCCCTTCCTTATTTTCTTTCTTTTGCAGCCCGCTTACACCATTTTATAACACACAAGTTTTGCTTCCCATTGAATTGAATGGGCTCGGCTATGATCGGCGATCCCGACAGTATCCTATCCAATCCTTGATTACTTACTTCATCCTCTGTGTGTGTATATATACATATATACAGTTAGGTCCAGAAATATTTGGACAGTGACACAATTTTCGCGAGTTGGGCTCTGCATGCCACCACATTGGATTTGAAATGAAACCTCTACAACAGAATTCAAGTGCAGATTGTAACGTTTAATTTGAAGGTATGAACAAAAATATCTGATAGAAATTGTAGGAATTGTACACATTTCTTTACAAACACTCCACATTTTAGGAGGTCAAAAGTAATTGGACAAATAAACCAAACCCAAACAAAATATTTTTTTTTTCAATATTTTGTTGCGAATCCTTTGGAGGCAATCACTGCCTTAAGTCTGGAACCCATGGACATCACCAAACGCTGGGTTTCCTCCTTCTTACTGCTTTGCCAGGCCTTTACAGCCGCAGCCTTCAGGTCTTGCTTGTTTGTGGGTCTTTCCGTCTTAAGTCTGGATTTGAGCAAGTGAAATGCATGCTCAATTGGGTTAAGATCTGGTGATTGACTTGGCCATTGCAGAATGTTCCACTTTTTTGAACTCATGAACTCCTGGCTAGCTTTGGCTGTATGCTTGGGGTCATTTATCATCTGTACTATGAAGCGCCGTCCGATCAACTTTGCGGCATTTGGCTGAATCTGGGCTGAAAGTATATCCCGGTACACTTCAGAATTCATCCGGCTACTCTTGTCTGCTGTTATGTCATCAATAAACACAAGTGACCCAGTGCCATTGAAAGCCATGCATGCCCATGCCATCACGTTGCCTCCACCATGTTTTACAGAGGATGTGGTGTGCCTTGGATCATGTGTCGTTCCCTTTCTTCTCCAAACTTTTTTCTTCCCATCATTCTGGTACAGGTTGATCTTTGTCTCATCTGTCCATAGAATACTTTTCCAGAACTGAGCTGGCTTCATGAGGTGTTTTTCAGCAAATTTAACTCTGGCCTGTCTATTTTTGGAATTGATGAATGGTTTGCATCTAGATGTGAACCCTTTGTATTTACTTTCATGGAGTCTTCTCTTTACTGTTGACTTAGAGACAGATATACCTACTTCACTGAGAGTGTTCTGGACTTCAGTTGATGTTGTGAACGGGTTCTTCTTCACCAAAGAAAGTATGCGGCGATCATCCACCACTGTTGTCATCCGTGGACGCCCAGGCCTTTTTGAGTTCCCAAGCTCACCAGTCAATTCCTTTTTTCTCAGAATGTACCCAACTGTTGATTTTGCTACTCCAAGCATGTCTGCTATCTCTCTGATGGATTTTTTCTTTTTTTTCAGCCTCAGGATGTTCTGCTTCACCTCAATTGAGAGTTCCTTAGACCGCATGTTGTCTGGTCACAGCAACAGCTTCCAAATGCAAAACCACACACCTGTAATCAACCCCAGACCTTTTAACTACTTCATTGATTACAGGTTAATGAGGGAGACGCCTTCAGAGTTAATTGCAGCCCTTAGAGTCGCTCCTCCTTGGTTATGGGTCCTGTCAATTTGGTTTTGCTACCAACAGGTAAACCTAAATCCTGAGGAACACTCTGCACCACACCCACCAAACACCCATTGGGCAGTCTGAGGGGAATAGGGCCACCCAGATTTAGGGATGGAGGAGGGAGGGCAGAGATGGCAGTTGAGTAGTAGTTGAGCAGTGAGACAGCGGTGACAAGACAGGTCACGCTGTGGAGCTGGGCTCCTGTACCCGTCCCAGGTGCCAGACGTTGGCCTGGACAGAAAGAGCTGGAACCCCGGTTGCAGGGGGTAGTGACAGGGGGCACGGTGCTGCTACAGAGAACAGGCTGGCTGCCTTGTGCTACAACTGGGCAGGGGCCAGGGCACGACGGGGTATGCGGACCCTAGGCTGGGAAGAAGCTTCACGCAGCCCAGTAATTCACCCGACAGGAACGGAGTCTTCAAGAACCGTTCCCCACCCGCTCCAGAATCGGGGTACTAGTGCAACGAGGGGGATAGGACTTCCCACAACCGTCCAGAAAATCCCAAGCGTGAACCCTGCTAGCCACGCAGGTGAGCGGGACCCGAGTAGTCTTAAGCCCGCTACACACGCTTCAATATATCTCACAATCTGTCGTTGGGGTCAAGTTGTAAGTGACGCACATCCGGCATCGTTTGTGAGGTATCAGCGTGTGACATCTACTTGCGATCAGGATTGAACGCAAAACCGTTGATCGCAAACACATCGTATCATTCTCTAGAATTGAGCGTTTTGTTGCACGAACCTAGTCAATTGTAACGTGTGACATCCCTCATACGATTTTGGTGTCTGATGCTATGTGCGCAGGTGTGCGCTCTGCACCGCAGCTTAAAAAAGGTCCGCTTCAGAGCGCAGCTCAAAAGCTGCGTTCTGAAGCGCCTCACAATGTCTGTCAGTCACTAATCTCTGTCAGTCGGTCACTATCTCTGTCCCTCACTCTCTGTCCATGTCAGTCTATCCCCCTCTCTCATATACTCACCGATCCCCGATCCCCGGCGCTGCACGGCATTCACACTGCTCCGGCGGCTTTTACTGTTTTGAAAAAGCCGGCCGCCCATTAAACAATCTCGTATTCCCTGCTTTCCCCGCCCACCGGCGCCTCTGATTGGTTACAGTGAGACACGCCCCCACTCTGAGTGACAGGTGTCACACTGCACCCAATCACAGCAGCCGATGGGCGGGTCTATACTGTGTAGTGAAATAAATAATTAAATAATAAAAAAAAACGGCGTGCGGTTCCCCCCAATTTTAAAACCAGCCAGATAAAGCCATACGGCTGAAGGCTGGTATTCTCAGGATGGGGAGCTCCACGTTATGGGGAGCCCCCCAGCCTAACAATATCAGCCAACAGCCGCCCAGAATTGCCGCATACATTATATGCGACAGTTCTGGGACTGTACCCGGCTCTTCCCGATTTGCCCTGGTGCGTTGGCAAATCGGGGTAATAAGGAGTTATTGGCAGCCCATAGCTGCCAATAAGTCCTAGATTAATCATGTCAGGTGTCTATGAGACACCCTCCATGATTAATCTGTAAATTACAGTAAATAAACACACACACCCGAAAAAATCCTTTATTAGAAATAAAAACACAAACATATACCCTGGTTCACCACTTTAATCAGCCCCAAAAAGCCCTCCTTGTCCGGCGTAATCCAGGATGCTCCAGCGTCGCTTCCAGCGCTGCTGCATGGAGGTGACCGGAGCTGCAGAAGACACCGCCGCTCCAGTCACCTCCACGCAGCTAATGAAGACAGCCGTGCGATCAGCTGAGCTGTCACTGAGGTTACCTGCTGTCACTGGATCCAGCGGTGGCCGCGGGTAACCTCAGTGACAGCTCAGCTGATCGCGCTACTCACCGCCGCTCCTATCACCTCCACGCAGCAACTGAGGTGAGTAGCGCGATCAGCTGAGCTGTCACTGAGGTTACCCGCGGCCACCGCTGGATCCAGTGACAGCGGGTAACCTCAGTGACAGCAGCTGATCGCGCTACTCACCTCAGTTGCTGCGTGGAGGTGATAGGAGCGGCGGTGAGTAGCGCGATCAGCTGAGCTGTCACTGAGGTTACTCGCGGCCACCGCTGCATCCACCGCTGGATCCAGTGACAGCGGGTAACCTCACTGACAGCTCAGCTGATCGCGCGGCTGTCTTCATTACCTGCGTGGAGGTGACCGGAGCGGCTGTGTCTTCTGCAGCTCCGGTCACCTCCATGCAGCAGCGCTAGAAGCGACGCTGGAGCATCCTGGATTACGCCGGACATGGAGGGCTTTTTGGGGCTGATTAAAGTGGTGAACCAGGGTATATGTTTGTGTTTTTATTTCTAATAAAGGATTTTTTCGGGTGTGTGTGTTTATTTACTGTAATTTACAGATTAATCATGGAGGGTGTCTCATAGACGCCTGACATGATTAATCTAGGACTTATTGGTAGCTATGGGCTGCCAATAACTCCTTATTACCCCGATTTGCCAACGCACCAGGGCAAATCGGGAAGAGCCGGGTACAGTCCCAGAACTGTCGCATATAATGTATGCGGCAATTCTGGGCGGCTGTTGGCTGATATTGTTAGGCTGGGGGGCTCCCCATAACGTGGAGCTCCCCATCCTGAGAATACCAGCCTTCAGCCGTATGGCTTTATCTGGCTGGTTTTAAAATTGGGGGGAACCGCACGCCGTTTTTTTTAATTATTTAATTATTTATTTCACTACACAGTATAGACCCGCCCACCGGCTGCTGTGATTGGGTGCAGTGTGACACCTGTCACTCAGAGTGGGGGCGTGTCTCACTGTAACCAATCATAGGCACCGGTGGGCGGGGAAAGCAGGGAATACGAGATTGTTTAATGGGCGGCCGGCTTTTTCAAAACAGTAAAAGCCGCCGGAGCAGTGTGAACGCCGTGCAGCGCCGGGGATCGGGGATTGGTGAGTATGAGAGAGGGCTGCTAACTTCAGTAATTTAGGAGATTAGCGGTCACCGGTGAGTCCTTCACTGGTGACCGCTAATCAGGACGCGACACAGACAGAGCCGCAGCATGACAATGAAGTCGGGTGAAGTTCACCCGAGTTCATTCTGATCGTGCGGCTCTGTCTGTGTCTGCTGTCATCTGCCATTCAGCTCTGCTACATGGCTGTCTGTGTCTGCTGTTAGCGGCCATGTAGCAGAGCTGAATGGCTGATGACATAGTAAAAACACATCCCTACACATTACACACGCTTGTCAAGTCAATAAATAAAAAAAAAAAAAAAAGGTGCCCAATGCATACGTCACAGATCACATGATCTAAAGGATCGCACATAACATTGATCAATTTAACATAGACTACTAACGCTCGTGTGACAGCAAATGAACGACCAACGTGAAATCTCATAGATCCCGTATGCAACCTGGGCGTGTCACATCGCAAATGCGATTGTACAACTAATTGCAACGTGTAAAGTGGGCTTTAGGCGAAAGGGATCCATACGAAGGACACACAGTGCCAAGGGACAAGGCTTTAGACCAACCAGCAACACCAAAGGGGCACGGACCCAGCGTGCTCGACCAAAAGAGACAGGGTATTCAAGAGTTTGGTTTACATGGTGTCAGCATCAGTGACTTTGGACTGTGTGAGTACCCGATATCCATTCACTCCCGACGGGTCCCCCACTCCATCCACCATCGAGCCCCAGGACACCACTCCCCCTGCCCACGGAGGGGTTAACATCTCGAGCTGCCGCACCATCGTCCCCGGGCTCCCCCCTAAACAGCAGCGGTGGTCCCTCATGTTACCACACACCGTGGGTGGCGTCACGAACATTATCCCATTCACCACTCAAAACACATTTTTCCCCTTTTTATTTCCGGTTAGCCGCACGACCCCACCTTGGATCCAAAGACCCCTCGAGCCACTGCGGATCCGGGTCCGAGCAGCCCGTCGGCTGTCGCGGGAACGGCACATATATAATTTGTACATATAAATAAATATGTACATACAGTGCCTACAAGTAGTATTCAACCCCCTGTAGATATAGCAAGTTTGATAAGATGCAAATAAGTTAGAGCCTGCAAACTTCAAACAAGAGCAGGATTTATTAACAGATGCATAAATCTTACAAACCAACAAGTTATGTTGCTCAGTTACATTTTAATACATTTTCAACATAAAAGTGTGGGTCAATTATTATTCAACCCCTAGGTTTAATATTTTGTGGAATAACCCTTGTTTGCAATTACAGCTAATAATCATCTTTTATAAGACCTGATCAGGCCGGCACAGGTCTCTGGAGTTATCTTGGCCCACTCCTCCATGCAGATCTTCTCCAAGTTATCTAGGTTCTTTGGGTGTCTCATGTGGACTTTAATCTTGAGCTCCTTCCACAAGTTTTCAATTGGGTTAAGGTCAGGAGACTGACTAGGCCACTGCAACACCTTGATTTTTTCCCTCTTGAACCAGGCCTTGGTTTTCTTGGCTGTGTGCTTTTGGTCATTGTCTTGTTGGAAGATGAAATGACGACCCATCTTAAGATCCTTGATGGAGGAGCGGAGGTTCTTGGCCAAAATCTCCAGGTAGGCCGTGCTATCCATCTTCCCATGGATGTGGACCAGATGGCCAGGCCCCTTGGCTGAGAAACAGCCCCACAGCATGATGCTGCCACCACCATGCTTGACTGTAGGGATGGTATTCTTGGTGTCGTATGCAGTGCCATCCAGTCTCCAATCGTCACGTGTGTGGTTGGCACCAAAGATCTCGATCTTGGTCTCATCAGACCAGAGAACCTTGAACCAGTCTGTCTCAGAGTCCTCCAAGTGATCATGAGCAAACTGTAGACGAGCCTTGACATGACGCTTTGAAAGTAAAGGTACCTTACGGGCTCGTCTGGAACGGAGACCATTGCGGTGGAGTACGTTACTTTTGATATTGACTGAAACCAATGTCCCCACTGCCATGAGATCTTCCCGGAGCTCCTTCCTTGTTGTCCTTGGGTTAGCCTTGACTCTTCGGACAAGCCTGGCCTCGGCACGGGTGGAAACTTTCAAAGGCTGTCCAGGCCGTGGAAGGCTAACAGTAGTTCCATAAGCCTTCCACTTCCGGATGATGCTCCCAACAGTGGGGACAGGTGGGCCCAACTCCTTGGAAAGGGTTTTGTACCCCTTGCCAGCCTTGTGACCCTCCACGATCTTGTCTCTGATGGCCTTGGAATGCTCCTTTGTCTTTCCCATGTTGAGCAAGTATGAGTGCTGTTCACAAGTTTAGGGAGGGTCTTAATTAGTCAGAAAAGGCTGGAAAAAGAGATAATTAATCCAAACATGTGAAGCTCATTGTTCTTTGTGCCTGAAATACTTCTTAATACTTTAGGGGAACCAAACAGAATTCTTGTGGTTTGAGGGGTTGAATAATAAATGACCCTCTGAATAAACTTTTCACAATTTAAAAAAAAATAAAAAAAGAAATAACATTCTTTTTTGCTGCAGTGCATTTCACACTTCCAGGCTGATCTACAGTCCAAATGTCACAATGCCAAGTTAATTCCGAATGTGTAAACCTGCTAAATCTGCAGGGGGTTGAATACTACTTGTAGGCACTGTATATAGTTCAGTGTGTAATCCTCTCTTTTACATATGCATCTATTATTTAAATTCTGTGTTTCCATTTTCTTTATTTTATTCTAACAGGTTTTTACATCATAATCAGATGAGACCTCTAGATTTTATAGTACCTATTTATTTATAGTATTAGCAGAGTGTTTCTGGGTAAGAGTTATGCTCTCGTGTCCAGGACTGTATATAACTTCACAATGCCTACTTTCTTTAATCAGTGGAGCTGCATTTTGCAGTGTGTTCCGGTTCCCATGGGGGTTGTGGAATGTTGCTGTAAAGATGAATTCTTGCTTTGCAAGGTATATTGGACGTGCAATAAAGTGTAATACCCCCTCCCGAGCTACCTCCCTGCTGTTTTAATGTCTTTTCATAATTAAAAATATGTTTAATGGATTTTCAGCTCTACATCAAAAAAAAATCTGGAAATGTGAGATTTATTGTTTCCTAGTAAAATCCCTTACTAAAGAGAATGATTCACTGTTACTTTATTTACATTATTCGATAACTTCCAAGCAGAGGAAATTGCAGTTCATATAACACATACAGTAAATGCACGATATCATTGAGATTAGTGAGGGATACTAGACACATATATTATTCTGAATATATTATAAATTAACATGGCAAATAAGTCTCAATTTATAGCAGATATAACCTTTCATTCCCCTTTTATCGGTGAATATTTTTTTCATCGATACTATTTCTTTTTGTATTAATTTACATTTATTAAAACAAGTACAGGAATTATTCCCAGATTATCATATAATCCTGCAGTAATTCGGTCCCCAGAGAACAGATCTCGAGGACATGCTACTTTATGTAGAATGCAGCAAAGTTCCAATATAAATTTTATTGTGGCTTCTTTGCGGCATTTACACTACGTGATTATCATATCTGAGTGTTCATAAGAATGGTCATTTCACATAGATTGGGCAGTGTGAACAGGCTTACGATCACCTGATGATTGAGTAAAATGCTCAGTTGTTGGATAAAATAATTTTTTTTTTTCTAAATATCATTGTTCTCAGCAGCACAGCATGAATCGTGAATCATGAATCATCATTGTCGGCTCCAGAAGGGAAAAGCGAGACCCGGAAGGAGTTTGCTGCCATGACACAACCTCGGGTGAGTATACCGCGCGTGCTCCTGCCCCCCCTATCCCCTCCACAAACGTTTTTAATCTCGGGATTCTGGTCCCCATAGACATATATGGGCACCGGAATCTGGGGCGGATCCGGATTTTTTTGTCAATCCGGCAGTGATCCGCCAGTTCCAGATTTTGGCGGATTCGATCAACTCTAATCATGCACTGACTTGCACTGGCGAGAATAATGGCAGCCTAGGCCCACAGAATGATTATACATTTGAAGTGTGGTCAGCCATTGTAAACAGGTGATTACGTGACTGTAGATCAGAAGACAAGGAGCTGATCAGTGATCATTTAGTGCCGCCAGTCAACATATAAACAGAGTATAAGGCCCTGTGCACACTAGGCGTTTTTGCTGCGTTTTTATCGGCATTTTTTACCACATTTTTGTGCTGAAAACGCTGTGGCATTGCTTCCCCAGCAATGTCAATGGGTTGTCAGAAGTGCTGTCCGCATACAGCGGTTTTTTTAGCTGAGTTTTTTGGTGCCCAGAAAAAAGCAGCATGTCAATTATTTTTGAGTTTTTCAATGCGTTTTCCACCCATTGAGTTCAATGAGAAGTTCAAAAACGCAATGAAAACCGCAAATTGCAAATGTAACTGCGTTTATATGACTAAAAACGCAGCTATAAACGCAAGGGACATGTACAGGAAGAGGATTCCTTCTGTTGATAAACACAGAACGTGAATCCTCCCGGTACTGCCACCGCTGCTTCCATCTCCCCTCCGGTGCCATGTCTGCTCCCATGCAACGCCATGTACGGCTGGGAGATGGAAGCAGCTGCGAAGTCAAACGTGAACAGTAGAGGAAAAAAAAGGTCATACCCACCTGTCTGCAGACTCCCAGTACCATGTCCGCTCCCAGCTCCTCTTCCCGGTACCGCCACCCCCGCTCTGGCTGTGTGCAGACGGCCGGGACACCTCCGATGGCTGCAGGACCTGGCGCTGATCACCTGATGCGGTCACCTGACGGAATCAGCTGACAGTGACAGTGACAGCGGTGAGGCCGGCTTTTTACTACCCGGCCGGCTAAACTATCATCTGATGCCGTCAGGAAACTTCATCAGCTGATTACCGCCGGGTCCTGCAGCGATCAGACGGGAGTCAGCACAGACGTGTGGTTTTTTTTTTTCACTGATGCATCAGCTGACAGTATAAATGGCTTTTATGCAATCAGCTGATGTGTGATGTGCTTCACATCCTTGAACCTAACACATCATCTGATCGCTTTGCCTTCCAGCAAACCGATCAGATGATATTGGATCCGGATTGGATGGCGCGGGACCCTTGACTCAGGATTACTGCGGAGGGGGGTTCTTTATTTCAATAAAGATGGAGTCACTAATTGTGTTGTGTTTTATTTCTAATACAAATATTTTTTCTGTGTGTTGTGTGTTTTTTAATCTTTACTAGAAATTCATGGTGGCCATGTCTAATATTGGCGTGACACCATGAATTTCGGGCTTAGCGCCAGCTGATAATATACAGCTAGCCCCAACCCCATTATTACCCAGCGAGCCACCCGGCATCACGGCAGCTGGAAGAGTTGGATACAGCGCAAGAAGATGACGCTTCTATGAAAGTGCCATTTTCTGGGGTGGCTGCGGACTGCAATTTGCAGCGGGGGTGCCCAGAAAGCATGCGCACCCTGCGCTGTGGATTCCAATCCCCAGCTGCCTAGTTGTACCTGGCTGGACTCAAAAATTGGGCGAAGCCCACGTCATTTTTGTCATTTTTTTAAAATTATTTCATGAAATTCATGAAATAATTAAAAAAAAAAAAAGGGCTTCCCGATATTTTTGGTTCCCAGCCGGGTACAAATAGGCAGCTGGGGATTGGGGGCAGCCCATACCTGCCTGCTGTACCTGGCTAGAATACAAAATATGGCGAAGCCCACATAATTTTTTTGGAGGGCAAAAAACTCCTGCATACAGTCCTGGATGGAGGATGCTGTGCCTTATAGTTCTGCAGCTGCTGTCTGCTCTCCTGCATACACTAGTGGATGGAGTATGCTGAGCCTTGTAGTTCTTCTCCCCTGCCTCTCCCTCCAGCATACAGTCCTGGATGGAGCATGCTGAACCTTGTAGTTCTGCTCCCCCTGCCTCTCCCTCCAGCATACAGTCCTGGATGGAGCATGCTGAGCCTTGCAGTTCTGCAGCTGTCTGCTGTCCTGCATACACTAGTGGAGAATGAAGAACATATTGAAGAAAGAAATGACATCAGACCTTTTTTTTTTCAACAATCTTTAATGGCATTGTTCACTGATAAAAAACGCATAAAAAAGCAGTGAGCAAAAACGTAGCCAAAAACGCGGTAAAAACGCATCACGTTTTTTACCGTGGGTGCGTTTTTTTGTGCGTTTTTTTGCGGACAAAAACGCACAAAAAACGCAGCGTGGAAAAACGCCTAGTGCGCACATAGCCTAAGATTATGACTAGAAGTGAATTATTTCCTAATATTTCTATAATAGCAACATGTTTCACAATATTGTTCCATGATTATTTTCTTCTTTTTTGTATCTGTTCTTTGACCGGTTTTACACTCAGGAGCTTTAGTGGGGAAGGCAGAAAGTTTGAGGACAGGGTCACATGGTCCAAGTACGATTTGACAAAACATCTGATCACACTTGGATCAATTTTAATCTATTGGGCGATGCTTATGTCCAATTTTTCCCTCTGACAGAGTCAGTCACAGGAAAAAAAATCGCAATATGTCCAAGTTGGATCAAATATTCAGATCACACTTGGTCATGCAAATCAATGAATGCATGGGGAACAACTGGACAATCAGTGTCATTTGCATAATCGGCCCAATTCTCTCAGATGAGATAATCAACGGTTATCCACAGGTGATTTTATTTTCCAGTAGCAGGTTTGTACATTCCAATACACATAGAGGTTTGTAACCCAGAGAGAGGCTTCAGTTCAGTGTAGATTCCCAGTCTACGAGATATGCCTTGACTAGTGATGAGCGAGTATGCTTGTCACTACTCGGTACTCGCACGAGTATCACTGTACTCGGGCTACTCGGCGGGGACCGAGTAATTTCGCGATACTCGTGCTGTACTCGTGGTCTTCATCCCTGCATGTTGGCGCTCTTTTGAGAGCCAGCCCTCATGCAGGGATTGGCTGGCAGACCACTGCAATGCCACAGCCCTGTTAGTTGTGGAATTGCAGTGATTGGCAGGCCCGCACAGCGTGACCGAGCCTTTATACCGGCAGGCGCGCTCTGCTCTGCACACAGCCATCTCGTATTCCCTGCTTTCCCTGCCCACAGGCGCCTATGATTGGTTGCAGTGAGATACGCCCCCACGCTGAGTGACAGGTGTCTCACTGCACCCAATCACAGCAGCCGGTGGGCGTGTGTATACTGTGCAGTGAAATAAATAATTAAATAATTAAAAAAAACGGCGTGCGGTCCCCCCAATTTTAATACCAGCCAGATAAAGCCAGACGGCTGAAGGCTGGTATTCTCAGGATGGGGAGTTCCACGTTATGGGGAGCCCCCAGCCTAACAATATCAGTCAGCAGCCACCCAGAATTGCCGCATACATTAGATGCGACAGTTCTGGGACTGTACCCGGTTCTTCCCGATTTGCCCTGGTGCGTTGGCAAATCGGGGTAATAAGGATTAAGGAGTTAATGGCAGCCCATAGCTGCCAATAAGTCCTAGATTAATCATGTCAGGCGTCTCCCCGAGATTCCTTCCATGATTAATCTGTAAATTACAGTAAATAAACACACACACACCTGAAAAAATCATTTATTAGAAATAAAAAACACAAACCAATTCCCTCGTAACCAATATAATAAGCCCCAAAAAGCCCTCCATGTCCGGCGTAATCCACGGACCTCCAGTGTCGCATCCAGCTCTGCTGCATGGAGGTGACAGGAGCTGCAGCAGACACCGCCGCTCCTGTCAGCTTCACACAGCAACTGAGGTGAGTAGCGCGATCAGCTGCTGTCAGTCAGGTAACTCACGGCCACCGCTGGATCCAGTGGTGGCCGCGGATAACCTTAGTGACAGCTCAGCTGATCGCGCTACTCAGCTCAGTTGCTGCGTGGAGGTGACAGGAGCGGCGGTGTATTCTGCAGCTCCTGTCACCTCCATGCAGCAGAGCTGGATGCGACGCTGGAGGTCCGTGGATTACGCCAGACATGGAGGGCTTTTTGGGGCTTATTAAATTGGTTAGAGGGAATTGGTTTGTGTTTTTTATTTCTAATAAAGGATTTTTTCGGGTGTGTGTGTGTTTATTTACTGTAATTTACAGATTAATCATGGAAGGAATCTCGGGGAGACGCCTGACATGATTAATCTAGGACTTATTGGCAGCTATGGGCTGCCAATAACTCCTTATTACCCCGATTTGCCAATGCACCAGGGCAAATCGGGAAGAGCCGGGTACAGTCCCAGAACTGTCGCATCTAATTTATGCGGCAATTCTGGGCGGCTGCTGACTGATATTGTTAGGCTGGGGGACTCCCCATAACGTGGAGCTCCCCATCCTGAGAATACCAGCCTTCAGCCGTCTGGCTTTATCTGGCTGGTATTAAAATTGGGGGGACCGCACGCCGTTTTTTAAAATTATTTAATTATTTATTTCACTCCACAGTATACACACGCGCACCGGCTGCTGTGATTGGGTGCAGTGAGACACCTGTCACTCAGCGTGGGGGCGTGTCTCACTGCAACCAATCATAGGCGCCGAAAAGTAGGAAAGCAGGGAATATGAGATTGATTAATGAGCGGCCGGCTTTTTCAAAAGAGGAAAAGCCGCCGGAGTTTAGTGAACAGCTGTGCAGCGCCGCGGCAGTGATCGGGGAACGGTAAGTAAGAGAGAGGGGGGAGAATGACCGACAGACTGTGAGAGGGGGACAGACAAGACAGAGAGAGACCGACAGACAGACAGAGAGACCGACCGACGGACTGAGGGAGATAGAATGAAAAAAAAAAATGACCGACATCACTAGTAAAAAGCACAAAACGTGCGTTTTGGACATCGGAGTGCCACACAATGTTTTTACGTAAAAATCTTTCATGTAATAATCTCAAAAAGTAACATACACCAGCTCTATCTCACTATTGGGTATGTGCCCTTAACATTTCCGCCATGAAAATTCATTTTGGTGTCATTTTGGAAGGTTTTCTGGCGAGTCCGTAAAAATGGCGTAAAACTCGGACAAAATTGTTCACAGCTGTGACTTTTGAGTGATAAATGCTTCAAGGGGTCTTCCCCATGCTGTTGCCATGTCATTTGAGCACTCTTCTGAGACTTTTGTGACATTTTTAGGGTTTCTACATGCTGCCGGGGGTCATTTCATAAAAATACTCGGGTCTCCCATAGGATAACATTGGGCTCGGTGCTCGGGCCGAGTACACGAGTATCTTGGGATGCTCGGCCCGAGCCTCGAGCACCCGAGCTTTTTGGTACTCGCTCTTCACTAGCCTTGACTTGGCTACTAGGCAGATATAGAAATGGCTATTATTGAATGCTAAATATCTCAATTTTTCCCAGATTTCCTTAAGAAGTAATGCATATTTATATTCTTGCATTAATTGATTGCAAGCTTTAGCATTTCAGAGTGCAACTGTATTTTTTGTTATTATATGTCACGCTACGTTTTGTACCTGTTTAGACTGCATTTTGAGAGTGCCGTAAGTCCTTTTGACCATAATCTATGGTTGTCTGCATAAGTAGTAATGGGCGATCCCGAACTGTAAAGATCAGGGATCGTACCGATCACATAGTGATCGCGTACACGATCCCGATCACGAGCTTTCCTGGGATTAAAAAAATAATAAAAAGAAAATGCCTGGACTCCTGCCGTATTTTGATTGCTAGTCAGGTAAAGCCAGGCAGCTGGGGGCTGGGATTCCCCGCAGCCGCCCCTGGAAATGGCACATTGTTTCTTAGAGCCATTTCCAGGCGCTTTACCCTGCTCGTCCAGTGGCCCTGATGGTGGTGGCACGCTGGGTAATGAAGAGGTTAATACCAGGTTTGTATTCTTAGATGGTACTAAGCTCGAAATTCATGGTGTCCCGCCAAATTAGACATGGGCACCATGAATTTCTAGTAAACAGTAAAATAAAAACACATCACAGAGAATTTTTTTTTATTAGAAATAAAACAAAAAAATTTAGAGACTCCATCTTTATTATAAAAAAAATCCTTAGCCCAATGTAATCCACAGGGACAGCAATGTCAACTCTGCTTCATCGCTCTGTACAGGCACAGTCTATACAAAGTGAGAAGCAGAGAGAGCATTGTCAACTTTGCTACATCGCTCTGTTGAGAGCGAGAAGAAGGCTGACCGTGAGGGTATGATTGCACTTATGTCTCGCACTGCATCACCCTGCAAAGCCTGACACTCTCCAGGCAGGAGTCCCTCAGCTGCATGGAAATACATGCAGCTGACCGCTCCTGTCAGGAGATTGTGCGCCGTGATGCGACGCGACACTCGCACAGTGACAATCAAAGTTCAGTTAACAGGACCTTTGATGACGTCATAGTCATGTGACCAGTCATTAGCCAACGAGGTAATACAACATTCACACCTGACTGGTCACATGGCCATGACGTCACGGAAGGTCCTTTAGTCATTGCTGGTTACCCGGGGGCACAGCAACGATCGGACTCGGATGCAGAAGCGGCTGAAAGACAGAGTCTGTAGGATGCGTCGTGGGACCTGTAAGTATAATAACAATGTTTATTATTAACTAGATTCTTTATTTTACAGCCCCCCCCCCCCCGCCTCATCACATAACTGTAAAGCCCGAGATCGGTGATCGGACGCAAATTTGTGTTATCTTGATATTTACAAAACAATCGGGCGAGGCTCCCAATCCTGACCATCGGGGGGATTGCCCATCACTATGCACAAGCCCTAACAGTAAGTCACAGTCTGTACTGTTGCATAAGTCAGATTTTTTTCTGCCTAAAAATCTATATGTTATTCTTGAATGTCAGTGTTTTCCCCTGCGCTGTTCACAGATATAATTTAAATAACCGGCAGGGTAGAAGCTGGAACAGGTACAGATGGGATTGGATCAGGCTCAGATTCAGGATCAGGCAGGAACATGGATTTAGGAATATGGGCAGATACTGGTATACTGCAACGGATACAGGAACTCGGGCTTGTACCGGGACACAGGAATGGATATAGGAACTCAGGCTGGTACCAAGACACAGGAACGGATATTAAGGAAGTGGTTGTGGTTACCCCCACTCCCTCCATGGTATGGTATGCCCTGTGTTATTAAAGAAGAGTTTTATGTTAAAGAAGTTGTCCAGTTACCAAAACTGATTTTTTTTTTCTGATAAATCTTGCTAATATGTGCCCCTCAACACATCTATTATGTTTTTTCAGCAAAATTACCTTTCATTGTGCACTAGCAGCACATGCTCATTGCTGGCTCCAGCTCTGATGGGGTTAATCTCTCCTCTGACTTCCTGTGTTCAGTTCCTACAAGTCCCAGAATTCTTTGTGGCTCTAGGGCGGTGTCTAGCTTATCTAACACACCCATTGTGTCTAATACACCCACTCTGCTCCCACCCAAACCCTCCTCCCTGCCTCTTCCCAGTGGATGTGCACTGAGATCAATTACACAGAGACAGCAGCAGCTCTACACAGCCAGGGGAAGAAAGTGTGTGTGCGCGTATATACAGTGTGTGTGTGTATATATACATACAGTGTGTGAGTGAGTGTGTATGTGTGTGTGTATGTCATACTCACCTGTCTGCAGGGTCCCGGTGCCATGCCCGCTCCCAGCCCCTGTCTCGGTAGCGCCGCTTCGGCTGTGTGCAGTCTCCCCGGGGCACGCACGAAGCTTGCAGGACCTGGCGCTGGATCGCCTGATGCAGTCACCTGACGCATCAGCTAATCGATTCTCGTGGTGTTGCCGGCTTTTTCACGCCCGGCCGGCTATCAGCTGATCCTGCCGTCAGGGGACTTCATCAGCTGATTACCGGCCGCTCCTGCAGTGATGGGCCAGGATCAGACTCCGCTGCAGGAGCTGCCGGTAATCAGCACAGACGTGAGTATTTATTTATTTTTTTTTTTTTTTGCACTGATGCATCAGCTGATTGTATAATCGGCTTTTATACAATCAGCTGATGTGTGATGTGATTCACATCCTTTAACCTGACACATCATCTGATCGCTTTGCCTTCCAGCAAACCGATCAGATGATATTGGATCCGGATTAAACGGCGCGGGACCCTAACCCAGGATTACTGCGGAGTGGGGTTTATTTCAATAAAGATGGAGTCACTAATTGTGTTGTGTTTTATTTCTAATAAAAATATTTTTCTGTGTGTTGTGTTTTTTTTTTTTTTTTATCATTTCTAGAAATTCATGGTGGCCATGTCTAATATTGGCGTGACACCATGAATTTCGGGCTTAGGGCTAGCTGATAATATACAGCTAGCCCTAACTCCATTATTACCCGGCTAGCCACCCGGCATCAGGGCAGCTGGAAGAGTTGGATACAGCGCCAGAAGATGGCGCTTCTATGAAAGCGCCATTTTCTGGGGTGGCTTTGGACTGCAATTCGCAGTGGGGGTGCCCAGAAAGCTTGGGCACCCTGCACTGTGGATTCCAATCCCCAGCTGCCTAGTTGTACCCGGCTGGACACCAAAATTAGGCGAAGCTCACGTCATTTTTTTTTTAAATTATTTCATGAAATTCATGAAATAATTAAAAAAAAAAAAAGGGCTTCTCTATATTTTTGGTTCCCAGCCGGGTACAAATAGGCAGCTGGGGGTTGGGGGCAGCCCGTACCTGCCTGCTGTACCCGGCTAGCATACAAAAATATGGCGAAGCCCATGTCATTTTTTTTTCTTTTTGGGTAAAAAACTGCATACAGTCCTGGATGGAGGATGCTGAGCCTTGTAGTTCTGCAGCTTCTGTCTGCTCTCCTGCATACACTAGTGAATGGAGGATGCTGAGCCTTGTAGTCCTGCAGCTGCTGTCTGCTCTCCTGCATACACTAGTGAATGGAGGATGCTGAGCCTTGTAGTCCTGCAGCTGCTGTCTGCTCTCCTGCATACACTAGTGAATGGAGGATGCTGAGCCTTGTAGTCCTGCAGCTGCTGTCTGCTCTCCTGCATACACTAATGAATGGAGGATGCTGAGCCTTGTAGTTCTGCAGCTGCAGCACCAGACGGGTGCGAAACGGCCGTCGTCTGTCACGGCGTACACTCCCTCTCCCCACCAGCCCTCTCCGCACATGTAACCTCCACTGTTTAAATAAACAGTATTCTGCACAGCAATACAACCGGTGAGTGCTATATTTTTTTTTCTATTTCCACATCGCAAGTTCTGCAGCTGCTGTCTGCTCTCCTGCATACACTAGTGAATGGAGGATGCTGAGCCTTGTAGTTCTGCAGCTGCTGTCTGCTCTCCTCCATTCACTAGTGTAAGCAGGAGAGAAGACAGCAGCTGAAGAACTACAAGGCTCAGCATGCTCCATCCCGGACTGTATGCAGTTTTTTGCCAAAAAAGAAAAAAAAAATGACGTGGGCTTCGCCATATTTTTGTATGCTAGCCGGGTACAGCAGGCAGGTACGGGCTGCCCCCAACCCCCAGCTGCCTATTTGTACTCGGCTGGGAACCAAAAATATAGAGAAGCCCTTTTTTTTTAAAATTATTTCATGAATTTCATGAAATAATTTAAAAAAAAAATGACGTGAGCTTCGCCTAATTTTTGTGTCCAGCCGGGCACAACTAGGCAGCTGGGGATTGGAATCCACAGTGCAGGGTGCCCAAGCTTTCTGGGCACCCCCACTGCGAATTGCAGTCCGAAGCCACCCTAGAAAATGGCGCTTTCATAGAAGCGCCATCTTCTGGCGCTGTATCCAACTCTTCCAGCTGCCCTGATGCCGGGTGGCTAGCCGGGTAATAATGGAGTTAGGGCTAGCTGTATATTATCAGCTAGCCCTAAGCCCGAAATTCATGGTGTCACGCCAATATTAGACATGGCCACCATGAATTTCTAGTAATGATAAAAAAAAAAAAACACAACACACAGAAAAATATTTTTATTAGAAATAAAACACAACACAATTAGTGACTCCATCTTTATTGAAATAAACCCCACTCCGCAGTAATCCTGGGTTAGGGTCCCGCGCCTTCCAATCCGGATCCAATATCATCTGATCGGTTTGCTGGAAGGCAAAGCGATCAGATGATGTGTCAGGTTAAACTACGTGAATCACATGACACATCAGCTGATTGTATAATCGGCTTTTATACAATCAGCTGATGCATCAGTTGAAAAAAAAAATAAATAAATACATACTCACTTATGTGCTGATTACCGGCAGCTCCTGCAGCAAACGATTGGACAGGAGTATGATCCTGTCCCATCGCTGCAGGAGCTGCCGGTAATCAGCTGATGAAGTCCCCTGACGGCAGGAGCAGCTGATAGCCGGCCGGGCGCAAAAAAGCCGGCAACACCGCGAGAATCGATGAGCTGATCCACCGCCAGGTCCTGCAAGCTTCGTACGTGCCCCGGGGAGACTGCACACAGCCAGAGCGGCGGTACCGAGACAGGGGCTGGGAGCGGACATGGCACCGTGACCCTGCAGACAGGTGAGTATGACATTTTTTTTTTCTACTGTTCACTTTGGTTTTCACCGCTGCCTCCACCTCCCGCCCAGACATGGCGCCGCACGGAGCGGACATGCACAGGACGGGAGGTGGACGCAGCGGTGACGGTACCGGGAGGATTCATGCTTCTGTGTTTACCAACAGAAGGAATCCTCTTCCTGTACACGTCACTGTAGTACCCACCCCTTGCGTTTATAGCTGCGTTTTTAGTCATAGAAACGCAGCTATATGCGTTTTTCATTGCGTTGTTGAACATCTCATTGAACTCAATGGGTGAAAAACGCAGAAATAATTGACATGCTGCATTGTTGTGGTCAACACAAAAACGCAGCTACAAAAAAACGCTGTCTGCGGACAGCACTTCTGAAAACCCAAAGACATTGCTGGGGAAGCAATGTCACTGCGTTTTCAGCACAAAAATGTGGTAAAAAACGCCGCAAAAAACGCAGCAAAAACGTCTAGTGCGCACAATGGCATAGACTTTACTCGGGAAGCAAAGTCATGCAGTTTTCTGAGTAAAAACGCACCAGAAAAACGCGCAAAAACGCCACGAAAAACGCACTGTGTGAACTTACCCTTAGTTGGTGACATGCAGCATCGCAGGTGACAGAGCAGAGCAAGTTGGTGACATGCTCTGCTCTGACACATAGTGTGCTGCATGTCACTGTATCCACTCTGGGACTTGTTGTGCAGGTGACCGGATGCTACATGTCACTAACTGTCTCCACTGTGGTACTTGTTCTGCAGGTGAGAGTGTATACAGTTGGTACTATGCAGCAGAAATCACAGAGTGGTGACATGTAGCATCCGGTCACCTGCACAACAAGTCCCAGAGTGGAGACAGTGACATGCAGCACACTATGTGTCAGAGCAGAGCATGTCACTGTTTCCATTCTGGGACTTGTTGTGCAGGTGACCAGATGCTACATGTCACTAACTGTCTCCACTGTGGTACTTGTTGTGCAGGTGACAGAGTGGAGCAGATTGGTCCCATGCAGCGTCCGGTCACCTGTGCTGCTGGTGGGAGTATATGATCACATTGCCGACACCGCCCGCTCTCCTGACAGCTGAGCACAGCGGGCGGGTGGACAGTGTGATCACATACTTGCGTGACAGGGGGGATTTCAGTGGAGGAAACCCCCCTGTACTCCACACTGGAGCCCATACCTCCCACAGCTGAATGCTGGTAAGCGCGCGCTCTGCCTTCACCGCTCCACACACTGGCGTCCTCCGGCTCCTCCCCTCGATGCTGGGCTGTGACGTCAGGTAGTCACCGCCCACAGCCCAGTCAATCATTGTGAGTGGCGCCGGCATCCTGTGACGTACCCGTCTAGTTTGAGAGCCCGGAAATGCCGAGACGTCAGAGGATGCTGGCGGCCACAGCTCCAGGGGGTCATGTGACAGGCACTGAGCGTGCAGGATAGCGCCGCTCAGTGCCAGAACTGGAAACAGAAGCCAATGCAGAAGATGCAGACAATGTTAAGTGAGAATCATTGGGGAAAAAAAAAAAATGGGTGAACCACCCCTTTAAGTAATAAAATGTTCTGTTGCTGGACAGGTGCGGTGTTCTGATCTGGCAGAGCTGAAACTGCACAGCGGTCGATGCCACCTAGCGTTGAGGCCTGCTCATGCTCAGTATATTGTGTGCAATGTTTTATGTGCTTTAAATGTGTTAATAATGTGTATTAGTCAGATATAGCAGAGTGGAGAATGTTAAGTAGGATGTAGTGTGAGGTAAAGGTTTAGAATGTCATTCTTAAGGAGTAATGTAAAGGCTAGGAATGTTATGTAGATGGATTTGGTTAGTAACAGAAGCGGTTCATGGCAGGGTCAGCTCATTGGGGGATGGAACTAGTTTTGAGTAGAGAGTCGCTTCATAGTTACAGAGGGAGCTTAGAGTAAAGGTGGGAGTGACAGATGACCAGGGGTTTGGTTAGAGATGGGCCTTGTACGGGCCAGTTCTGCAGTAGGATTCCTGGAGTGAAGATGTAACCTTGTAACTTGGGTCCATCAGGGAACCTGGCGATATCCTCCGAGGGTCCAGAGCCTATGACTCACCTCAGGATGGGCTTAGAAGAGTCCATGGACTAGCCGCACTTCCAGAGCGAGAGTACGTCGTGACAGGCCTAATAAGTCAAGTGACTAGAAGCCGTCAGAGGACCACAGGTAGCTGCGGAGAGATAATCAGGGGGATGCAGAGGCAGATGCCTGGCAGCTGGATGACTATGTCAGAGATAGCAAGATAGGCCAAGCCAAAGTACTACTGGAAAGTGCAGCAGCAGAATCGTATAAGTGTGGCCATGTCTGTCGTGAAGGTGGAAGATGTAATAAATCATTTACAGTTATTTTCCCAAGAATTCTCCAGTGTCCTGTGTCTATCTACTACATCTATGATGGCAATTGGATGCGGGGTTTTGGATGCTGCCCTGAAGAGTACAGTAAGTGTTGCACACCCCACTCAAAGTGGTCTACAAGCACTGGCCCTCTCTGGCGAAGGAATGCAAAGCCACCACGGTCCAGCGTCCGCACCTTCACATACAGGAACTCAGACTGGTACTGAGATACAGGAATAGGATCAGAAACTCAGGTTGCAAACTCTAACCAAGAACGGCATCAGAATGAAACCAGGAACAGCATCAGGAAGTCAGGCTGGAACCGGGAACCAGGAATGGTACCAGGAACTCAGGCTGAACCAGGAACCTGGATTAGGATCAAGAACTCAGGCTGGAACTGTGAATCAAGAATGGGAAGAGGAACTCAGGATGGAACTGGGAACCAGCAATGGGATCAGGAACTCAGGAAGGAACTGGGACACTGGAGCAGGTTAAGGCACAGGTCCGAGTTAGGAATCGGGACTGGATTAGATATGCAGATGAGTACTGATTTTGGAACCGGATCCATAGACAAGAGAATGAGCTTGCAGCCATAGGGTACACTGGTTACAGGAAACAATGTTTCTTAGGCACATACCAATAGGGGAGGGTGCCTTGAATACGTGGTACACATCAGGCATTACCTGGTATTCCCCAGCAATAGGCTGAGGATGTGCGACCCCTGCAGCGGTCGAACCGCTCGGATCCTGGGTCTGCTGTGGCTCAAGGGTCTCCGGACCCGGGGGCTGGCGGCCACTTCAAATGCAAAGGGGGTATTTACAGGGAATACGAGTTTGTGATGCCACCTGTGGTTCACGGTAAGGGGAATACCGCTGCTGCTGTAGGAGTACCTGGAGAAGATGGAGTGGGGCAGCCAGATGACGTTCCCTTTACAGGTAGGGGAGGCCCCGGGACTCTGGATGGTGGTGGAGGTGTAGGGGAGCGTTTTGCAGATTGGAAGCAGGTGAGGACAGCATACTCACTCAGGCAGTGTTGGTAGTGATGCAACCGCAAAGCAGACTGACACAAAGGTCAACCAAGTCTCTGGGTGCCGCTGCCACTTCAGGGGAGCCCGTCCGGGAATCCGCTCCCTTTGGTATTGCTGATGATCTGTACCTTGCCTCCACGCACTGTATTTTAGTGTTCATTGTGACCCCTATGCTTGAAGCTGTCGGGGTCCCGCTTCCCACTGTTAAGTAGTGAAGCTGTGCTCTCGATTGCTGACACTTGGGATTTCAGTGGGCCGCATAAGCTGGAAAGCCCTATCCCCCTCGTTGTGTTGATGCCTTCGATCTCTGAGCTCTTGGGGAAAGTCCATAAAGAAACTATCCTCCACAGGTTAATTATCAGGTTGCGTGAAGCTACTCCCTGATCTAGGGTCCAGTACCCCGCCGTGCTCGGTACCAGTTCGGTTACTAGGTACTCCGGTGCCTGCCGTTCCCCAAAACTAAGCCTGGACCTTTCTCCAATAGCCTGCGACCAGATCTCTGACTTCTTCGGTCCCAGACCACCGTTCGCGACCTAGCCAAAAGTCCCCAGGGAGCTCCAAGTCCCAGCTCCTCACTCTTTGGGAGCTACTACTTGACTGACTAAGCTCTGTTCTCCACTTCCTCTCCCTGACTTCCTCCCTCCCACCAGTCTGCCTGACTCCTAGGCGAGTGGCCTTGTTCCAGCTAGACCGCCCACTGGTGTGCCTGACAGGGTGTGGTGTGAGGTGTGACTAGGATTTGCATGCTGATGGAGCAATACCAAAAGTTAGGATCCCAGAACCATGGGGGTTGAGTTCTGCACCAGACAAGAAAGACGTGCAGTACCTGTGACACCCTGACTAGTTCAGGGGCATCACATTCCCCCTTGGTTAAACGTAGCTCGTCCCTGAGCTACAGGACACCCAGAGGTTTATTTTATTTTAACTGAAAGAAAAGGAAGTAACATTTTTAATTCAACAATTTCTAATCCCACACAGGTAAACTGGGAACACATCAGGAATGCATGCATTGCTCCTTTAAGAAGCAAGGAGAGCATATGACCTAAGTGCCTGGCCTGGAAACCCACATGGCATGCGTGGGCCCTGGAAGCTGGGAGCAGCGGCAGGCAAGATGGAGAAAACATCAGGGTGGTGAAGGGAGCGGAGAGTATGTTGGCATCCCTGCCAATTAGGGCAGGGAATGCTGGCATTACAGAACCCAATTATTGGCTGTGATGTTGATATCTCTATAAAGTACAAGCCAACAGAGATTAGTGGCATCGGTTAAAATGTTCAAGAACACAGCAAAGGCTATTGACCAGAGTAAAAAGTAAAGGGGCTTCTTGTAATCGTTGACTTGTGATTTGTAACAAAATATTTTTAGGGTACACATTCAAAACACCCACTTAAATTCAAGATGTTTAGTTATACAAAACTCCTTGGTAATTTGTATCCATTTCTGTCACTTGGATTACATTTTTTTTTTATAATAGACAATCTTATATTAATTCATATGGTTGTCTTTCCTTCACAACTGGCTAATCCTTCATAGCTTGGTTTTCTAGGTGGCTCCCGGTACATTGTGTCTGCACTTCATTATAGAATTACTTCAACATCTTGGCACATGGCTGTTTTTATTCCCTGTGTTTTTAAGATGACTGGCTGGGTGGCACATCCACAGACGTATTAAAATTTACTAGTTTGTATTAGATTTCACTACAATGACATAATTTCAATGAGTTTTCATTTTAGCCACACCTGTACTTAGTGATGTCATAGGAAACATCAAAGCTCCACACCTTACCTGCCAAAGAACCCGGCGCCCTTCCTTTTAAAAAAATTCCCCCAGATGAATGAAGCAGAACTTAAGAACATAACGAATAACTTATAATCTGAATGAGAATCAACCAGACCTGTTCACAGATTTGTCCTTATACAAGAGCTACACTGGAGATGAAAATTAGAGAACAATGTATGATCACTTGCTTTTTTTCAGAAACAATGTAATCTACATTGATCAATATTTGAAGATTTTTGTGAGGGGTGCACCATGCCACTAGAACAGTTTTTTACAAAAGAGCCCAAGTTTATCACCAAAAAATCCATCCCAAATCGTGATGTTCATAATTAGAGATCATCAATGCCTGTAGCACAGAGAAAGGTTATAACTAGGGATGGGCGAGCATGCTCGCCGGTACTCGGTCCTCGCCCGAGCATCTCAGTACTCGAGATACTCGGCGAGCACTGAGTACCGGCAAGCTGCTTGAGCACATGCTCGGCTCCCCCTCCCTGTATGTTGGCGCTCTTTAAAGAGTCACCCCACATGCAGGGATTGGCTGCCCCACACTGTAATGCCACAGCCATGTAGGTTGTGGCATTACAGTGATTGGCTGGCCGCACAGCATCATCAGGTCTATGTAAGACCTGACGGCGCTGTGCTCGTCACTCTGATCTACAGTAAGCTAGTGTAGGGAGAAGTGCAGCTGAGCTAGGAACAGATTTAGTGTGTGTCTTAGGTAGTGTAGGTACTAGGAAGGGTGCACAATCCATCTAAACAAACAGTCCTTTTCAGGACTAAATCAGCTGTATACAGGCAGTGTATATAGACAGGCAGGCAGGGTATATAACAGAGTGCAGTGTGTATAGCACAGGAGGCTCTATTCCAGTCACGTCTGGGGCTGGTGTAGTCTGTTACACATATTATCCATCTCTAAAAAAACAGTGCTTTTCAGGATTAATCCAGCTGTATACAGGCAGTGTCTATAGGCAGGATATATAGCAGAGTGTGGTGCGTATAGCACAGGAGGCTCCATTCCAGTTACCTCATTTTTTTTATTTTTTTTTGGCAAAAAACTTAAAAAAAAGGGCTTCCCTGGATTTTCCGTTCCCAGTGAAGGTAACACCAAGCAGTGGGGGTTATCAGCCAGTAGCTGCTAGGGTTACCCTTAGCTAGCAATAGAAAATGCAGCAGGAGCGCACACATTTGTTTTTACCCCTAACCCTAGGGTTAGGGTTATGTGTTTGGGTTTTTTTTATTTTTTTTTTGTAATGAATGTAAAGAAAAAAAAAATCGACATGAGCTTCGCCATATTTTTGTATGCCAGCTAGGTACAGAAGGCAGGAATGGGCTGCCCCCAACCCCCAGCTGCCTATTTGTGCCCAGGTGGGTAACAAAAATATAGGGAAGTCCTTTTTTTTAATTATTTCATAAATTTCATGAATTAATTAAAAAAAACCCCGATGTGGGCTTTGCTCAATTTTGTGTCCAGCCAGGTACAACTAGGCAGCTGGGGACTGGAATCCACAGTACAGGGTGGCCCAAGCTTTCTGGCCCCTCCTCCACTGTGAATTTCAGTCCGCAGCCGCCCCAGAAAATAGCACGTTCATAGAAGCGCCATCTTCTGGCGCTGTATCCAACTCTCCAGCGGCCCTGGTGCCGGGTGGCTCGCTGGGTAATAATGGAGTTAGGGACAGCTGTGTATTATCAGCTGGTCCTCAGCCAAAAAGTCATGGTATCATGTCAATATTAGACATGGCCACCATGAATTTCTAGTAAAGATAAAAAACACAACACAGAGAAAAATATTTTTATTGTAAATAAAACACAACACAATTAATGACTCCATCTTTATTGAACCAAAGAACCCCCTCTGCCGTAGTCCTGGGTCGAGGGTCCTGCGATGTTCTATATGGATCCAATATCATTTGATCGGTTTGCCAGAAGGTAAACCGATCAGATGATGTGTTAGGTTCAAGGACCTGAATCAGATGACACATCAGCTGATTGTTTAAAACCGTTTAATGAATCAGCTGATGCATCAGTAGAAAAAACTATACTCACCTCTCTGCAGACTCTAGGGACACGTCCGATCGGCTCCAGGACCCACCGGTAGGCAGCTGATGCTGTCACCTGACAGCATCATCTGATCGTTTAAACTGGCTGGGCGGTAAAAAGCCGGCTTTTGACCAGACTTAAATGATGAGATGATGCTCTCAGGTGACAGCGTCAGCTGATTACCGGGAGTTCCTGGAGACGATCAGACGTGTCTCGGGAGTCTGCAGAGAGGTAAGTGTGCAATTTTTATTGATTTTGATTTCGAATGTACAGGCAGAGAGAAGCTGCCGCACATACGCTACTAAGCGAAAGTGCATGCCACACATGTCACACGGGAGGAGGAACACAAGATTCTTCCTCCCCTTAATACTCAGAAAACATTGTTCACAGCAGTGACCTGGGAGACAGAAATGCTTACAGGGGTCTTCCTCATGCTGTTCCCATGTCATTTGAGCACTGTTCTTATACAGTTAGGTCCAGAAATATTTGGACAGTGACACAAGTTTTGTTATTTTAGCTGTTTACAAAAACATGTTCAGAAATACAATTATATATATAATATGGGCTGAAAGTGCACACTCCCAGTTGCAATATGAGAGTTTTCACATCCAAATCAGAGAAAGGGTTTAGGAATCATAGCTCTGTAATGCATAGCCTCCTCTTTTTCAAGGGACCAAAAGTAATTGGACAAGGGACTCTAAGGGCTGCAATTAACTCTGAAGGCGTCTCCCTCGTTAACCTGTAATCAATGAAGTAGTTAAAAGGTCTGGGGTTGATTACAGGTGTGTGGTTTTGCATTTGGAAGCTGTTGCTGTGACCAAACAACATGCGGTCTAAGGAACTCTCAATTGAGGTGAAGCAGAACATCCTGAGGCTGAAAAAAAAGAAAAAATCCATCACAGAGATAGCAGACATGCTTGGAGTAGCAAAATCAACAGTCGGGTACATTCTGAGAAAAAAGGAATTGACTGGTGAGCTTGGGAACTCAAAAAGGCCTGTGCGTCCACGGATGACAACAGTGGTGGATGATCGCCGCATACTTTCTTTGGTGAAGAAGAACCCATTCACAACATCAACTGAAGTCCAGAACACTCTCAGTGAAGTAGGTGTATCTGTCTCTAAGTCAACAGTAAAGAGAAGACTCCATGAAAGTAAATACAAAGGGTTCACATCTAGATGCAAACCATTCATCAATTCCAAAAATAGACAGGCCAGAGTTAAATTTGCTGAAAAACACCTCATGAAGCCAGCTCAGTTCTGGAAAAGTATTCTATGGACAGATGAGACAAAGATCAACCTGTACCAGAATGATGGGAAGAAAAAAGTTTGGAGAAGAAAGGGAACGGCACATGATCCAAGGCACACCACATCCTCTGTAAAACATGGTGGAGGCAACGTGATGGCATGGGCATGCATGGCTTTCAATGGCACTGGGTCACTTGTGTTTATTGATGACATAACAGCAGACAAGAGTAGCCGGATGAATTCTGAAGTGTACCGGGATATACTTTCAGCCCAGATTCAGCCAAATGCCGCAAAGTTGATCAGACGGCGCTTCATAGTACAGATGGTCAATGACCCCAAGCATACAGCCAACGCTACCCAGGAGTTCATGAGTGCAAAAAAGTGGAACATTCTGCAATGGCCAAGTCAATCACCAGATCTTAACCCAATTGAGCATGCATTTCACTTGCTCAAATCCAGACTTAAGACGGAAAGACCCACAAACAAGCAAGACCTGAAGGCTGCGGCTGTAAAGGCCTGGCAAAGCATTAAGAAGGAGGAAACCCAGCGTTTGGTGATGTCCATGGGTTCCAGACTTAAGGCAGTGATTGCCTCCAAAGGATTCGCAACTAAATATTGAAAATAAAAATATTTTGTTTGGGTTTGGTTTATTTGTCCAATTACTTTTGACCTCCTAAAATGTGGAGTGTTTGTAAAGAAATGTGTACAATTCCTACAATTTCTATCAGATATTTTTGTTCAAACCTTCAAATTAAACGTTACAATCTGCACTTGAATTCTGTTGTAGAGATTTCATTTCAAATCCAATGTGGTGGCATGCAGAGCCCAACTCGCGAAAATTGTGTCACTGTCCAAATATTTCTGGACCTAACTGTACATTTGTGCCATTTTTAGGCTTTCTGCAGACAACCGGGGGTGCCGCCAGAAAAATGCTTGCATTTCCCATAGGTTAGCATTGGGCTTGGTGCTCGGGTCGAGCATCCGAACATTTCAATATACTCGATCCGAGCATCGAGCACCCAAGCATTTTACTGCTCGCTCATTCCTAGTGATAACTAAATTTTCTGAAGGTAATATTTCAATGACGAGCACATCTGCGGCCACAGGACATGACTAATCTCTCACATTGCTCCGGTGTTATTTTGGTCCACTCTTCTTCTTCCAGTCTCTTCCACAGTTATTTGACTGTTGTGGATTTCTTGGCCATAACTTTGTCACCAATTTTTTTCTATTGGGTTTAGATCAGGACTCTGGGCTGACCATTTAATGTCTTCAATGTCTTCTGTTTCTGCTTTACCCGTTTTGCTGTGTGACAGGGACCATTGTCCTGCATGAAATTTGCTGGCTGATTGAGTGATGAATCTCAGTAAAGAATTACGGGTTTTTGAACTCGGTTCTGATACACACTTGCATTCACTCTGCCATGAAGCTGTATGAGAGATGCAACTCCTGCTGCAGAAAACATGCCCCAAACCATGACACTTTCTTCATTATCTTTCACTGACTAACTAACACACTTTGGGTTCAGTCTTTCACCAGTTTGTTGACAAACATAATGTTTCCCATCAGACCCATCATCACTAAAATTAACTGTGGACCACTTATCTTCTGTCCACACAACATGCTCCTCACCAAAGGTAAGTCAAGCCTTTTGACTCTTTCTGCTAATGAAACGTTTGGTCACTGAGGAGTGCGCCTTCAGTCCAAATGCTCTTAAACGTTGTGACACTGTATGACAAGACAGATGCTTACCCAATGGTAAACAATTCCAGCTGCAGTGTTGAAATTATTTCTTTGTGATTATATGGCAGGAGGTGCAGATTTGTTGCAGGAAATTGATGTATAAATTCCAGCACCAAATCTGTATCTCTTGGCAAAAAAAAAAAATGCACAAAAACGGTTTTGATGCCGTTTTGGTGTGGTTTTCTGCCAAGAAATGCAAATTAGTTCCATTTCTTGTTTCTCTTAAAACAATTATTTTGTCAATATGACAAAAGCTTAGTTACTTCTTTGTTACACACACCCCAGAACACTCTCTTCACCTCACTTTCTCTTTTCTGTCCTGTCCCATCACCTTTCTGAGTTACAATCCTGGGGCCGTACTACTAGGCATCCTATCCCAGGACTTGTCTCCAATCGATCACTCTGTCCTTCAGTCAATTCTCCTTTTTTAATCAGGATTAAGGGCGCTTTACATGCAGTGACATCGCTAGTGATGTCGCTCGTGAAAGCACCCGACCCCGTCGTTTGTGCATCACGGGCAAATCACTGCCCGTGGCGCACAATATCGCTAGTGCCCGTCACACGTACTTACCTGCCTAGCGACGTCACTGTGGCCGGCAAACAGCCTCTTTTCTAAGGGGGAGGTTCGTGCGGTGTCACAGCGACAACACACGGCAGGCGTCCAATAGAAGCGGAGGGGCGGAGAGCAGCCGCATGAAAGTCACGCCCACCTCGTTGCCAGAGGACAAAAGTACGGTGTTGTTCATCGCTCCTGGGGTGTCACACGTAGTGATGTGTGCTGCCTCAGGAACGACGAACAACCAGCGTCCTAAAGCAGCAACGATATTTTGGAAATGGACGGCGTGTCAACAATCAACGATTTGGTAAGTATTTTGCATCATTAGCGGTCGCTTGTACGTGTCACACGCAATGACGTCGCTAATGAGGCCGGATGTGCGTCACGAATTCCATGACCCCAACGACATCTCGTTAGCGATGTCTTTGCGTGTAACGGGGCCTTTAGAGATGAGTTAACCCAAGGTTTGATGTTCGCACTGAACACAGACTTTACAAAAAAACAGAGTTTGGGTGCATTACGTATGTAAACCACTCATGCTACCCTAGTGTGACCTGGTTGCAGTGTTTGAATGGCTCGCACTGAGGGTAACAACACTGTGATTGGATGTAGCGGTGACCAAACAAAAAAAAGGAAAAACCCAGTCCTCCCGCCCCTGTAAGTGATTTAGCTGCATGTGGGCAAAGAACCAAACTGCCCAGTTAGTGACTTCCATTGGGGTTCAGGACAAGTCCGGGTCCAAAACCAAACTTTATCTAAAGTCCAGCTGAACCTGCCGCACCAAACTTACCCCTCATCTCTACTCAGGATCATGCTATCCACATTCTCATTCTCCACTCTAAGTTCCACACTAGGGACACCCATGTCAGGTTGTCCTGCTCACGAGCCAGATCTTAGGTCTGCTCTTACTGCACACTGGGCCCTATCTGACTTCCTAGCAGGAAATTGTCTCTTCACTTTAGCCCCTCCCACTCTAGGCTTGTCCCAACATTAACTCTAACTTTCCTCACTGTCAGGCACAACACTTTCTATCACTAATAACAGAGGGAACGTGGGCAGTATGTCCATCTTCTTGCATTTCCACCACAGAAGCAAGTTCACTAGAAAGTCTTTGGAATCAATCTTTAACAGTTAAGCGGGCTTTACACGCTGCGACATCGCTAATGCGGAGTCGTTGGGGTCACGGAATTCGTGACGCACATCCGGCCGCATTAGCGATGCCGTTGCGTGTGACACCGATAAGCGATTTTGCATCGTTGCAAAAACATGCAAAATCGCTAATCGGTGACACGGGGGTCCATTCTCAAATCTCGTTACTGCAGCAGTAACGAGGTTGTTCCTCGTTCCTGCGGCAGCACACATCGCTGCGTGTGATGCCGCAGGAACGAGGAAGCTCCCCTTACCTGCCTCCCGGCCGCTATGAGGAAGGAAGGAGGTGGGCGGGATGTTACGTCCCGCTCAGCTCCGCCCCTCCGCTGCTATTGGGCGGCGGTTCAGTGACGTCGCTGTGACACCGCACGGACCGCCCCCTTAGAAAGGAGGCGGTTCGCCCGTCACAGCGACGTCGCCGGACAGGTATGTATGTGTGACGGCTGTTGTGCGACACGGGCAGCGATTTGCCCGTGTCGCGCAACAGATGGAGGCGGGTACCCACACTAGCGATATCGGGACCGATATCGCAGTGTGTAAAGTAGCCTTTAGTGTTCACTTGTTTTTATTCTCTTGGGGTTTAAGCCTGAACCCCCACTGATTAAATCTTCTAATGTTGTTCTATGACATGTCTGAAGGTTTTTTCAATGACTTACACTTGAAGGAAGACATTCTGCCGCAACTCTAATGACTCAATACCACTTCCAAATTATATCAGTTCCTAGTCATCATTCTCCTACAGTCATGACAAAAAGAAGAGTAGGGTGACACCCATAGTAATCATTGTTCATTTCGTCATGCAGGTATCTATGATTGACAATGTGGAGAATGTATAGGGCAAGGAAAATATTTGGGAGGAGATATGAACCCTTGGTGAAAAGGTCAAGAATTCAGAAGACAAGTCTTGTAGTGTAGTAGAATTGTCTGATGGCTCATTTTTCTCTATACTTTGTAATAACATGGCAGTTGATGTTATGGCCTAAAGATATAAACAATGAAACCTATGCAAATAAAGGGCTGAAATACACTTGTTATGGAGTGAAGCTCAAACAATGACATGAGTTAAATGAAGTTAATTTTAGCAGAGCTGAGAGAGTTGCCTCTGCCCACACCAGGCTGTCTATGTATAATGTCTATAGACAGTAAGCTGCTAATCACAGAAGGCGCAGAGTCAGATAAGTGCCTGTGAAGATCAAACAGTAGCATGAGCCAAATTAAGTGAATTTTAGCAGAGCTGAGAAAGTTGTCCCTGCCACACCAGGCTTGCCATGTGCAATGTGTCACGCTCCCCGGCTCCTCAGCCATGCTCCCCGGCTCCCCTGCCATGCTCCCCGACTCCCCTGCCTTGCTCACCGGCTCCCCTGCCACGCGTCCCCCGCTCCACAGCCTCCATGCCCCATCACCTGCGGTCCCCAGGCAGCCCGGTCCCCGCTCCCGGCGCCCGGCGGCAACTCTGATCCAGCCCGGCACTCCTGCCTCCTGTGCACCGCTCCCTGCTCTGGCTTCTGGCACCCGGGCCTCGCGCATGCGCATTAGGGCGCGCGCGCGGTCATTGACCCTCTCCTAAAGGGCCAGTGTCCTCCAACAGGATATTGAAGTATCAGGTACAGGGTATATAGGGGGATCCTTTCCAAGTGGGCGGGGCCTGTTCTTCGTGTTTGCTAAGCTAGGAGTCAGGTCTCCTTGTGTCTTGTGCCATACTTACCTATCTCTCTCGTAGAGTCGCTCCTGCCACGCCAACCGGTCCTGACGATACCCGAACCCCGAACGGTGACTGTCTGCCATCCCGTCAGTTCCTACCATCTCCGATCCCTGCGGTGACCCACCTTCTCGCTCCGTTGGTTCCGGATTCTGCCTGACGTCATCTCGGCCTCCGAACCTGAGCTCCGTCACCTGGACTACCATCAGAGACCCCGTGGTCCCAGGGACTTCTTCACTCCACTCCTCTGCACGGACTGTCCTGCTACCTGTAGTGCTCCGGCTACCGGGCACCTTGCCCTCGGTGAGGTGTTCAGCCCAGTGGATCCACCTCCTGGGTCTGCCCGTCCACCTGGTCCTAACACAATGTCTATAGATATGGAGCTGCTAATGACAGAAGGGGCAGAGAAGTGCCTGCTCCAGCTAGTCAATGATAAGTTTATGGTGCTAAAACAAACATTGCAAGTAAACACCACCACAGACCTTGATAAGAAATGCATCATTGAATTCTGTGTGTTAACCCTTACAGCATGCTTCATATGAGATTAGATTTTTGAGCATTAAAACCTTCAAAACAACTTTTGCATGTTACCGTATTATCCATTCAGAATATTTTTTTTTTTATATATTTTAGCTTAAAGGGCTGTTAAATGAGTTCACTGACAAAAGGTTGGTCACATGTTTACCTAATAGGATCAGCTGTAATCTATAAGAGAATTCTATACTGCCACCACAGGAAAATGGAGATCTCTACAGTGCCTATTGACATCAATGGGTTGTCAATGGTTTGTAATGCATGGACTAAAGGCCGCTTTACACGCTGCAACATCGCTAGCGATGTCGCTAGCGATCGCACCCGCCCCGTCGTGCGTGCGTCATGGGCAAATTGCTGCCCATGGTGAACAATATTGCAGGTACGTGTCACACAAACTTACCTTCCTAACGACGTTGCTGTGGCCGGCGAACAACCTCTTTTTTAAGGGGGAGGTTCGTGCGGCGTCACAGCAACGTCACACAGCGCGCCACCAATAGAAGCGGAGGGGTGGAGAGCAGTCGCATGAACGTCACTCCCACCTTGTTGCCGGAGGACGCAGGAACGTTGTTGTTCGTCGTTCCCGGGGTGTCACACGTAGCGATGTGTGCTGCCTCAGGAACGACGAACAACCTGCGTCCAGAACGAGCAAAGATATTTGGAAAATGAATGATGTGTCAACGAACAACAATTTTGTGAGTATTTGGCATCGTTAGCGGTCGCTCGCGTAAGTGTCACACACAACGACGTCGCTAACGAGGCCGGATGTGCGTCACAAATTCTGTGACCCCAGCGATATCTCGTTAGCGATGTCGCTGCGTGTAAAGCGGCCTTTACTCTGTGGAGTTGATGATCGCACAGACTAATATAGAAGAGTTCTGTTTAGAGGATCTCTCAAGAAAGGGAAAAAATAATAATTTGAAATGGGTTTCCAAACTATATAATCACTTTGAGCTTGCTTTCTTTTTTTATCAATTAGATATAGACATTCTTTATGATGGAGCTGTAGTCAATGTGATATATGTGCGCAAAAATGCACACACACGACGTAAGAAAGTTATCAAACAGGACAAGTGTAAACGGAGCGATCTAGATGGATGGCGAAAAATGACATTTGATTTGCCTGTAATACCATTTCTACATTACCCCACTGACCTCAGAAATGCCGTCAGACAATTGTTTGATTCTCTTCATTGGCCTTTTTGACCTGCAGATTAATCAGGAAAATGCTTCAACCAAGATTGAAGGCAAAGGGGTTAGTCAGGCAATAACTGGTATAATAAAGTAAAAATGTGTTCTTGGTCCGACGGCATGAATTAATTAATGATGCTAAAGAGAAATTAAGTGTTATTTGTAACGGCGGATAATGACTGAAGTGGACCTGTCAAAAAGAATTAGCATTTTCTGATTTAATGGTACAATTAAAATTGACTATATATTATTGCAGCTAATGGTTTCATATCTATATTTTCATGTCTTTCCATTCAGTGATAACAAGGACTATCTCAGAAAATGAGAAAAGAGAAGTGTAGTATTTGTGGCCTAACTCTTCTATAATACTTCCCCAATAATAAAAAATATATGTATACTGCAGCAGGAATTTGGGGATAAGGAGATGCTTGACATCTCTGGTAACGCTTATCTCCTATTGGAACAACAGCTTGGCAAAATGAAGGGCAAAGTGGCAAAATCTTTTTTTTTTTTTACCTAAGACCATTGGGTTGGTTAATATACATAACTCAATGTATTGAGGCCACACTAAGAGAAAAGCTATGTACACTTGTCACAGAATTGTTTTTGTTGTTCATTTGATTCCTAAATGCAAAATGAAACAACTTTCAAAATAGTCACTTTTAAAAAGCTTCTACAATTTTGCTGCTGGAGAGGGTCAGTAGGCCCTTTATTTAGCCGATTACTTTTGCAAAACTGATACAAATCCATCAAAGCTCCTGCTCCCTACTACCTTTTCTAAGGGGTACTTTGCACATTGCGACATTGCTACTGCGATATCGTCGGGGTCAAATCGAAAGTGACGCACATCCGGCGCCGGTAACGACGTCGCAATGTGTAAACCCTAGATGCGCCGATAAACGATCGCAAAAGCGTCGAAAATCGGTCATCTGTGTTGTGTCGGACAGTTCCAGAATGTCGCACCAATAGGAGATACGATGTTGTTCCTCGTTCCTGCGGCAGCACACATCGCTGTGTGTGAAGCCGCAGGAGCGAGGAACATCTCCTTACTTGCTTCCACCAGCTATGTGGAAAGAAGGAGGTGGGCGGGATGTTTACGTCCCGCTCATCTCCACCCCTCCGCTTCTATTGGCTGCCTGCCGTGTGATGTCGCTGAGATGCCGCACGACCCGCCCTCTTAGGAAGGAGGCGGGTCGCCGGCCAGAGCGACGTCGCAGGACAGGTAAGTGCGTGTGAATCTGCCGTGGCGATAATGTTCACTACGGCAGTTGTCACACGATATCGTATGTGCGACTGGGGCGGGTACTATCATCGGCTAGCGATGTCGCAGCGTGCAAAGTACCCCTTAGTGTTAGAGATATCAGGAGCGAGAGATTTGGGTTTGCATAGATCTGCAATGGAAAAGGGGGCAAGTACCGTATTTTTTGGATTATAAGACGCATTTTTCTTCCCAAAATGTCTTATAATCCAAAACATACAGTACTTTCCCCTTTTTCCATTGCAGATGTAACTTACCGGGAGGTGGAGAATGGGCGCTGTGTTGGCTGCAGGGTCTGTGCTGGATGTGTGGAGTAGAGCGATGCTGCAGGCAGTGCAATGGGTGTCCCAGACGCTCTGTAGGTGGCGTGGGCTTCAAATAAAGGCTCCCGGAGTCAACGGATGTGCAGATGGAGCTCTAGGCTCAAGATGTCATCTGCACACACGCCGACTCCATGCGCCATTTCTTTGAAGCCCACACCACTGACAGAGCATCTGATACATCCGCCACACTGCCTGCAGCATCACCCTACTCCACCACTGCCCTTGACTCCTGTGACCCAACTCCACCACTGCTGCTGATAACCCCCCCGTAAGACACCATTGGATTATAAGAAGGTCCCCATTTTTTTTATCTTTTTGTTCTCTAAATTTATAGTGTCTTGTAATCCAGTGCGTCTTATAAGATGAAAAATATGGTATGTAAAATTTTATGGAGAGTAGAAAAATAGGCTAGAGGTAATGAGGAAAGTACATGAAGAGGAAATAAGACCAGGATAGTAGTTATGCTGGTAAGCTAATCAAAACAGGATCACATGTGATAAACAAAAAGTTCACATCCAGTCTGTATTACAGACAGGGTCACTCCCCAAGAGAAAAATCTGAAACTTGGTCTGACAAACTACAAAGGAATAAAGATTGAATACTGAAACTTGGCACAATTTTAACTTAAGGTAACCAGTTCTAAAAGAAAATGATTTTTGTCCATGTCAATGGCGTCCATAGACTTTAACTATATTGGACATAAGATCTAAAGTTTCCTGGTTCAATCTCAGGTTTAAGCAAGTTTTTTTTTAAAAGGGAATCTGTCACCAGGTTTTTGCTACTTCATCTGAGAGCAACATGTTGTAGGCAAAGAGATTTTGAAAGTAACCACATTCATCTTCGATAACTGTGTGCAGCTGTTCTGACTTTATTTCAGAATATAGTGTAGCAGAGCTGGGAGCTGTCCCCAGCCACACCAGGCTCTAAATAGAGATTGTACATTGACTGTGAGGTGTAAACCACAGCAGAGGGCGTGCTGGACTTCTCTGCACAGGACACCAACATTAATCACAGAGCAATAAACCCTTTAGTATAGGTAAACAATAGCTGCACGGATAAGAGAGACACCGATGTTTTCACTTTTTTAGCCCTTGCAGCATGCTGTCCTATGCTTACATTGCTAAATCTCGGTGACAGATTCACTTTAAGTTACTTTACAATTTTATAGTAAATTGTTTATTCTCCATTGGGATTTTGATCTTGGGTAAAGTGCTGATATATCTACAAAAGCTTAAAAGTGATTCTTTGCAGGGGTTACTCCATTGTTGTTATCTTTATTATACTGTGTGGCTTTTTGCTGAGCTGTTTTAGGCTTTCATTATGTAGAAGATGTTTTCTTCTTCACTTTTCTCTAGTGCATGTATAATATGGCAGAATTTCAGCACATCCAGAGGGAAGATGAGTGTTTAGGTCACAGAGTCACTCATTATGTCAACTTATAGGTCTAATACATAGCCTGTCCTCTGATTAAACAATTTTGGGACCAAGTGTCCCAGATATTTATAGAACATTGCACAAGAATGTAACTTTATTGTAGTTAATCCGTACTTTTGGCACAAATCTCACGATTTGTGCCTCCTGAGCTGAACTATGATTGCATTTTCTTGTCTAATTTTGGCACCTTTCCACTCTCCAGGTGAGAGACATTAATGAGAGACCCCTTCCACATCCAACCTGGCAACCGATGCATTGCAAATAGTTGTTATGTCAAATAGGAGAACCTGTCCATAAGATTTTAGACATGTAAATTTCTCATCCAGATAATTTGTGGTATTTGTGAGGAGACGCTTGGATTGATTTCAGATTGTCTCAGAAGCAGATGTATATGTTTGCAGATTGCAAAACAAGTCTTAAATAAATTGCAGTCGCACATAAATGCTCCAGGTCTGTCACATTGGGTGTCCATAAATTTCAGATTTGAAATACTGCTTTTACGACAGCCTCCTCCTCCTCACCAGACGATGTTTTCTTCTTCACTTTTCTCTGATGCATGTGGAATATGGATACACGTCAACACTTTCAAGGAGAGAATGAGGGTATAAGCCAGAGAGTCCTCCTCTATGCCAACTTGTAGGTCTTAATTCATAGCCTGTCCTCTGGTTAAATAATTTTGGGACCAAATGTTCCAATATATTTCTAGAAGATTTCACAAGACTATAACTCTGATTCCAAAAGTTGCATTATTAGCCGTTAAGCGGATACTATTGGCATAAAGGAAACAAATAGCACATATTCCGAATATGATAAAGTGGTGCATAAATAGTGGTTGGCTATCCAGCAACATCTTTTATCCACGTTTTCTAGCAAAAATCCAATTAATATGGTTTAGCAGGATAAAGGATTAGATCTCTCAGTTTCCACACACAGTATTCAGTACAATACAGTACAATTGGCGACCAATACTCCAATAAGTCCTAAGAAGGGTAAGATAGGCAAAAGTTACATAAGTGCCTGCCTAGATGAGTCATTTTTTTAAGCTGTAGTTTATCCTTACTTTGGTTCACTTTTTATTATTCAATTATAAATTTTCATATAGAAAATGGACACCTTTGACATAGTACAATGACTGTTACATATGTTACAAAATTTGCACTAAGTTAAAGTGTGCAATTGTCAAAATGTTACTTCGGGATATTGATGGACAGGGGGTTCCTACGCTGTCCCTTACGCTAGGGACCATAGGCTATCCATCACCTGAAGATTACTCCCAATGGTGGAGATGGTGGAGTCCTGTGCCTTTCTATACTACTCTAATACCCCCCTCCCCCCGGGGAGTGATGAGGCAAGAGTGAGATGGTAAAGAGATAAAGATAGACAAGAGAAAACCAAAACTCTGACACACTGCACAAATACAGGAATAGGCAAATTGAGACTCAGGAGAAAACAAGAGCAGAAGGGTAGCAACAAAAAAGGAACAAGGGTTAATTCCACAACCACACACAGCAACAAGTATCACACCAGATAATCTGGATCACTACACCTTCCCAGACCAACTAAGATAATGTATAGCTGGCATAAGTGAAAGGATCTAGCCAGCATATACAGTATAGGAGGGGAGCAGATGTCACTGGCTCCCCCACAGCAGGTGATCAAAGGAGAATAACAAGCAGACTAGTAGATATTAACTTCTGCTAGCCTGCCTCTGAATTAGCACTCAGCAGGTTGATGCCCAAGTCTGCCTGCATAGATCCTAAACAACAGAGGTGTTATCAGGCAGAGAGTGAGAATCTACAGTCTGCCGCAATGACATTCGTCAAAGTTTGTGAAAATCTCTGTGTGGCAGCAATCCACATTCTTTCATTCGTTTTTATACCTCAAATATGTAGTTTATGACATTATCCTAATTTCAGACTTTTCTCATGTGGAGATATCTTACCATTTTATACATGCTGGATGTGCTGTCTGTGGGTCAAGGATTCTGTTTTCTGTACTAGCTCATATGTATCCACACAGCTTCATTCCTGTAATGATTTGACAGTTCATAAACAATTCTCCCTATCAACAACCTGAGTGAGCTGCACTTCTTGAATAATTTCACAATCCGATCTGCCATGTACAACTCCCTCCCTGCTGCTATCTCTAAGGCCTCTTTCACACCGGTTCGTGAGAAAACTGCCAAACATGTACCGGAGACACGTACACACGTTGACCTATGTATTCCTATGGTTTTGGACACACGTAAGTATTTTCGCACTGAACGTGTGTTCGTTCCGTACTTACGTGTGTCCGTTCCGTACTTACGTGTGTCCATTCCGTACTTACGTGTGTCGGTGTGTTTCTCACGGCAACATGTCCGTTTTCTCTCCGGCATCATGGGTGTCACACGGAACGCAAACGTGTCACACGTAATGCAAACGGACCACACGGATGTGTTCTGTGTGACACGCACCGAAGAAAAGACATGTGTCTGTGAGAAAAAAAAACAAAACTTTACTCACCTTCTCCAGCCCTGCAGTCTGTGCCGCTGCTGTCACTTGGTGCCGACCGCCGCTCATTATGCTAATTGAATATTCACTTCACTGCGGCCGGAAGCAGCAGCAGCGGGGAGTCTGCAGGACTGGAGACCGAAGATCAGCACCACGGACAGCGACACCAGGGACAGGTGAGTAGAAAGTTCCCGTTCTCCATGTGTTATCACGGATAACACACGGAGAACACACATAGCCCATAAACACGGCTCACGGAGGGCAAAACGCACCTCTGACACGTCCGTGAAAAACGTGCATGGTTTTTCACGAACATTTGAAAGAGGCCTAATACTGAGACAAGGTAGGAAAAAAAGCTGTCAGAGCCCGGATCATAGCTCTGGGAAAAATATATTTCATTTTTCAGAAAAATTACACAGGTGAAGGATTCTGCAGCAACTAAATTATAGGATACATTTTTAGAAGAGCATATAAAAAAATTACTTAATTTTGCATTTAGAAACCAAATGTACAAATAAAAAGTAGCAATTGAATGCAAAGGTGAGCATAGCCTTTTGAGACATTTAATAGATGAAGACATGATTTAGTGGACCACCACTCAAGTGCTGCATTGTCTTAATTCTGGTCACTATAAGTACCTGTGTCTTGTGCTGCAGCTCTTACAATTCAAGTGAACTAGAGAGCTGCAGTACCAAGTACAGCAGTCATAGCCAGTATGACTATCTAAGCAATGAAAGGGTCAGTGTGTGAAAAAAGTATATTTAGAGGGTGTTTCCTCTACTTGGAATATGAGCTGATCTACAGTACTCGGCAGAGAACACTAAATAGTATGATGAAGTGGTGTTGTTCTGCTCCGTACACTGTTTACACCTGATTTTTCCCCTGATTAATGGGGATCCCGGTTGTCAATCCCACATCGATTTGATATCTATGACATATTCCAAGAATTTGTCTTCAATATTGTAGTAGTGGAAATCCACTTTAAGGTGCAACTACACCAAGCAATAAAAAGATTGTCACTAAAGAAAAACATCCATTGAAACCAACATTATGGGTCTACTATTGCTTGAGAATAAAATTCCCGCATTGAGATTAATACATACAACATACAATGGCAGCACTGTCTCCATTTGGGCTCACAATCTAAGTGCCCTATCAGTATGTTTTTTGGAGTGTGGTAGGAAACTGGTGTATGTGACGCCCTGGCCGGGCCAGGTAGTCACAGATAGGGCCCCGCATTACACCAGTCCCCTAACAAGGTGACAGCAGCCAAACATTAAAACCCTAGTCACCCCCCTCAGTGCTTGATGGACACACCAGGGGGTGGAGCCAGGCAGTTGGACACGCCCACCGAGGAGTTCAGAGAGCCTGAGGCAGGAAACACAAGTTCAGTTGTCAGTTGTCAGTTCAGTTGAGTCTGGGAGTCCGGTTAGTAGAGGTGAAGTAAAGTGGAAGCAGGCCTGTGACTTGCCCACCCCAGGGCTATGGGACACCCGGTGCCGGGCCGGATTAGTCCAGTGGTGGTCAGTGGTGGCTGGGCCCGGCTCCGTGGCCCTGGTGAGTGTCAGTAGAATATGTGGCTTGCTTATTAATGGTTGTGTTCGTGACGCCACCTGTGGTCTGCGGCTATTAAGCCGCCGCTGCTGTGTGAGGCCTCCGGGGTGATGTTATGGCAGCAATGGTGGTACTGCTCCCCACAGGTGGAGCGGAGCCCCGGGGATACTGTTAATGCTCGTGGAAGTCTATGAGGTTGTGTGGCTAACACGGTGCAGGGCCGACAGGCGATGAAAGAACCAGGCATAAACAACAGTCTCTTTACCTTTTCCTCTTTACTTTGGAAACAGTCCAGTCCTGGGAGACCGTTACAGGTGGTGATGGGGATCCGGTCGGCCTGGAAGTACTTGGGGTGATCTCTCTGGCCAGCTGAGTATGAGGCCTACTCCTGTACTTTGCTTTGTTACGATAGGACCCTGCTTCTCTGAATCCAGCAATGGCCCTCTGTGCTGCTGGGACTGTTGGTGCGTCCCTTTCCCTCTGTAGCAGGCTGCGCAGGCTCTCTCTCTGGTGCTTCTCTGCTGGAATCCACACCGGCCTTGATGCTGCAGCTGTACTTTTGGGATGTTTTTGGGCCAGGTGCTTGCAGCTCTCCTGCCCTTCGGATTCGGCTACCAGGGAGTATTTTAAGCCCTGGTGGCCACAGACTCCGATGTCCGAGTCTCTCCGCTGCCTCTCAGCTACTCCTGCTTCTCTGGGCCAAGCTACTCTAGCTCTAGGCCCCAGATTCACAGGACAGCTCACTCTGCGTCTGTTCACTCCTACTGCTCTCTGCAGACTGAACACTACTTCCTCTCTCAGATCAGACTTAAGGGGATGCTCCCTGGAATCCCAGGTTCAGGGCTCCCCCTGCTGGCCGGAGGGAGAACTGCGTTGGGTGTTAAAGTTGCTGGCCAATGGATCTCCCAATTACCTCCAGGCTCAGCATTAATCCTTTGGGAGGGCAATGCTGTTGTGGCGACCAGGTCCTGGGGCGCCACACCTGTGTGTCAGGTCTGCAACTAACTGACAGGTGCCAGGGTTGGAGCCCTGGTACCTCTGGCTAGGAGGCATACGGAGGCCTCTGTCTGCAGGAGCCAGGAAGACGGCTCAGTGGAACCGGGACAGGGTAGTGGCCTGCTGGTACTGACCCGGGGAACTGACTCGGAAACCGGAGCACAAAGGGGGGTACTCAGACCCTGAAGCTAGGTCCAGAAGCTACTGGGGGCTAGCTAATTATCTGATTGCGGCCAGGACTATAGGTTCTGTCCCACCCAAAGTCCTGACTGAAGACAACAGCCCAACGAGGGGGATAGAAAGCCACCGCCACGGCAGAGAGATCCCACGAGCCAGCGTCTGCGGGCAAAGGGCTCCTTAGGCAACCACAAGCCGGGGAGCGGACTCCTGACGTTGCAAGCGCAGGTAGTCCACCATCACACAAACGGTGTAGGAGAAAGACAGAGACCACCAACCGGGTGGGGGACCAGACTGCAGCGAGCATCGACCACCATCACCTTGGTTTACCAGAGACTTGTGTGTGTTACTAATAATGAGTACAACAGTGCCCTCCAGCTGCCCATCTGCCTGCACTGTCCAACTCCCCCAACGGTTCCTGGGGCCACCATCCCAACCCACGGAGGGGTTCACAACTTGCTGCACAACATCTCCCTCGGGTGCCCCTTAACTGCAGTGGTGGTGTCCACTTTCACCACATCCCGTGGGTGGTGTCACGAACTCAAACACAGCTCCGGCCGTACACCTACTTCCCCAAAACACCAACCCCTTTTTGATCGGAGTGACCGCAGGACCCCCTGGTCCGGAGACCTTCGAGCCACTCACTGAAGGTCCGGACCCGAGCGGCTCAGCTGCCGTCGAGCACAGGGCGGCACACCCCCCCAGAGGAAGCCAACGCAAACACGGGGAGAACATACAAACTCCTTGCAGATAGTGTCCTTGGTGGGATTTGAACCCAGGACCCCAGCGCTGCAAGACTGCAGTGCTAACCACTGAGCCACCGTGATTACGTATATAGGACCATCATATTTCACAGCACTTTTGAGACATCGTCATCACAGTCTCATTTGAGCTGAACATCTAAATTCATTACAGCATGACTTTGGATTCTGGGAGGAAACCAGAGAGCCTGGAGGAAGACCACTCAAACACAGAGTTTAACTCTTGTGACACACCATAATGACTGGATGTCATAAACTATCTGAGTGGATCTCAAATGTTGGAGCCTCCTCTAGTTTTCAAGCCTACTCTAGAATTGTATGCATGAATGAGTTGTCTTAATTTGGCTTTATACATTAGAAGAAACAGCTGTAGGTTGGATACTTGTATATAGCCAACAATTATTACTCCCAAACACCTTCTCGTAATCATACCCCCATGGCTCAAATTAATTCAAACATGTCTGACTTTCAGGAGGCCCCGATACAAATAAAACTTCAGAATTAGTGAAACCAGTCAACTTTGATCTATTGGACTCCTAAATGGACCAGTAATATCACCTATTAACAGCATCGCTATCATTTAGAATTCTTCCCCCTTACGTGTAGAGTTAGGTACCGTATTTTTCGTTTTATAACACGCAAATTTAGACATTAAAAGAGTAAAAAAAAATATATGGCATCCGTCATATATTCTGGTGGTGTCTTACCAGAGGGGGAGCAGCAGCAGTGGTGGAACGAGGTCACAGGAGGCAGGGATGTTGCTGGAGTAGGGAGACGCTGCAGGGGCTGCTGTGGGCGCTGTACTGGCTACGGTGGGGCTGTGCTGGCTGTGGGCACCATGCTGTCTCTGTGGAACAGGGCTGTGCGGCGGGTGTCACAGATGCTCTGTCAGCAGGGCAGGCTTCAAAGAAATGGTGCCCGGAGTCGGCGCGTGCGCTGATTGAACTCTTGGCTCAATGACAAGCCGAGATTTTATCTGCACACATGCCACCTCCGAGTGCCATTTTCCATAAGTCCGCTGTTGGGAGATCAATGGGCCGGAGGCAGCGTGTGGGCAGATGAGATCTTGAGCCGAGAGCTCCGTCTGCGCATGCACCAACTCCAGGAGCCATTATTTGAAGCCCACACTGCTGACTGAACATCTTAACCACCACACAGCCCCCACCGCAGCAAGCACAACCCCCACCGCAGCCAGCCCACGCCCATTCTCCACATCCCGGTAAGCTACATTCGCATTATAAGATGCACCCCTCATTTTCCTCTCAAATTTTGGGGATGAAAAGTGCATCTTATAATCCCCAAAAAAATGTTAATTCTGATTGTAAAGGAAAACTACAAAATACAGTTTTAGCAGTGGGTAGCAACAGTACCTATTTACCAATGAATATAGGAGATCTCACTTAGGCTGTCCTAGTTGTCAATGTACTGACTTTTGTATAATACAAAAGTTGGATTTCTACATCTTTTATAGGGTCACCAAGCTGATCAACCATTTTCTTTGTGAATTGTGGAAATGGAGATTTCGATTCTTCCATTGCTACATAGATGGAATACCAAATCAATATTTTAGATTTTGTCTCTCATTACCATTGAGAAAGTGCAGAATTTCGAACTTCAGTACATTTTATTTGTTTTAGATCCCCAATGTTACATTTACTTCAGGTAGAATTTTGCATCGGCCTCCAGGTTGCGACCTGTCTTGGGGCAAGGTTAATGAAAGTTCAACAGTTGGGTAGATCGTGGGGAATGCAAGGTCATTTCAGAGCAATTATTTGGCTGGCTCCCTAATTTCTTAAACAAGGGACTGCTCTTAAAATAATAAATAAGACCCACTGGCTATTATTATATGGCTGACTGCCACGTTATTTTGCATCTCATCTCTGCCAAGCAGTGTGTACGTGTAAATATGAATTAGTCATATGTAGATGTGTAATTGAATGCTCACATTCCTGTTCCACCTTTTCTACTCCCAATTCTGAACTCAGCCTTGTGTCCTATATTCTAAAGCTTTGGACTACTGCAATTCTACTTTATTTTTTGGACATTTTCAACGCCAAGTTTTTCCTTTTTCAAATGTTTCATTAGTCTGCTTAGTTAAAAAAAATTTGAAGACCCAAAATGTTTATGTCCCATTATAAAACATTCCTTGTCTGGTTATTCATGATTCATGAGATAAACCTTAAGATTAGAAAAAAGGAAAAAAATCTAGTAAAGTTCTGAATTTGGGATATTTATATATACATAAATGTCCTATAGATTCCTTTACCAGGACCTGCATTTTTTTTTTTTTTTTTTATGAAAGAGCCCCTAACCCCCTTGGGATTGAAGAGACAGCCGCACATGCACATTTTCTACATTAACTTATATGATAGTGTGACGCTAGTCACTACAAAGACAAGTCAAGAGAGAGGATAGTCAAACGTGTCGGGGTCAGTTACCAGTAGAGCTCATCAAAAGGAAAGGAGTAGGCAGGAGCATAGTCAGGTCACAGTCTGGAGTCAGAATACCTGGAGGTCAGCAGATCAGAGCAGAGGGACAAAACAAAAAGGCGATCGAACAAAGTCAGAGGTCTGGCAGCAAAAGACCAATCTACAGAGCACAGATAACTGAGGCCAACAAACATCACCGAATAGAAGGCTAAGACTGGCTGTGTTCTGGGATAAATTGCTCAGCTAAATAGCTGGGAATTACCGGGAACAGGGAACACCTGCAGAAAGCCAGCACCTCCTGGTATGAGATTGGACTACTGAGATGTCACTCAAAACACTGACAGCACAGCACATCCCAGCTTTAGGTTGGATGATTGAGCTGTCACTCACCCAACTGAAAGCTCACCATGGCCCCGATGACTGAGCTAAGAAATCATGACAGAGAATTCTGAAAATTGCTAAGCATGCCATTCCAGTGAATGAAAAGAGCCATGTATGTGCAACCACCTCTCCTTTTCCACAAGTGGGGTGTCCTTCTTGAGTTACAATGGATTCAGCAGTGAGACTCATAGGAGATGTTATATTGCATCTTCAGGTAATACATAAGTATATCTGTGATTTGGAATTTTCTTCATCGTATTGCACGCTATTTGCATATTTTCTCTGTCCACGTGATTTAGAATTGTGCTTAACAGTTTAAGGGCGGCTTTGCACGTTGCGACATTGCACGTGCGATGTCGATGGGGTCAAATCGAAAGTGACGCACATCTGGCGTCGCAGTCGATATCGCAACGTGCAAATCCTTTTTGATACGATGAACGAGCGCAAAAGCGTCGTTATCGTATCATCACTGCAGCCTCCGACATTTCCATAATGCCGGTGCAGCGACAGATGCGATGTTGTTCCTCGCTCCTGCGGCAGCGCACATCGCTGTGTGTGAAGCCGCAGGAGCGAGGAACTTCAACTTACCTGCCGCCGGCTGCAATGAGAAGGACGGAGGTGGGCGGGATGTTTACATCCTGCTCATCTCCGCCCCTCCGCTTCAATTGGCCGCCTGCCGTGTAAAGCTGCCGTAGCGATAATAATCGCTACGGCAGCTTTCACTATATATCGAACGTGCGACGGGGGCGGGACTATCGCTGCAGCATCGGTAACACATTGTTACTGATGTCGCAGCGTGCAAAGCCCGCCTAAGACTATCGGCTCACATCAATATCTGCAACTCCATCCCCCTCTTTCTTTCTTTTAAACAGATGCTTTCACTTTATATCACACTCAATCTATTTATACGAGCATGTAGCTCTTTCAAAGACAAGTCCAGAAATACCTTTACATGGCCAGTCTGTTTCTCCATTACTGAGAAATCATTTTTTAAATTGTTATGAAAATGATGTTGAAGAGCTAGTTCTAGATTGCAATCCTCTGTCACTCCAACTCCATTCTCCACGAAGCACCGCCTCCTCTTAAGGCCGCTTTACACGCTGCGATATCGTTACCGATATCGCTAGCGTGCGTACCCGCCCCCATTGTTTGTGCGACATGGGCAAATCGTTGCCAGTGGGGCACAAAATCGCGTGGACCCGTCACACTACTTACCTGCCTAGCGATGTCGTCGTGACCGGCGAACCGCGTTCTTTCTAAGGGGGTAGTTCATTTGGCGTCACAGCGGCATCACTAAGCGACCGCTTAATAGAAGCGGAGGGGCAGAGATGAGCGGGACGTAACATTCCGCCCACTTCCTTCCGCATTGACGGCGGCCGCAGGTAAGGTGAGGTTCCTCGTTCCTGTGATGTCACACGTAGCGATGTGTGGAACGACGAACTACATCGTACAAGCAGCAGCAACGATAATTGGGAATAGGGGGGCATGTCACCGATTAGTGATTTTGCAAGTTTTTGCGACAATGTAAAATCGCTCATAGGTGTCACACACAACGACATCGCTAAAGCGGCCGGATGTGCGTCACAAATTCCATGACCCCAACGAGATCGCTTGAGCGATTTCGTAGTGTGTAAAGCAGCCTTTACTTGACTGATGGCTCCTTTGCCTGAAATCATACAGCATAGAGGCTGTTAGTGAAGTAGGAGGCGTCGGTGCTGGGTTTGGGAAGAGAGCTGGGGTGACAGAGGCTTGAGATCTACACATACAGTGGGTATGGTAAGTATTTAGAGCCCTTTAAATTTTTCACTCTTAGTTTCATTGCAGCCATTTGATAGATTCAAAAAAAGTTCATTTTTTTTCTCATTAATGTACACTCTGCACCCCAGCTTTACAGAAAAGAAAACAGTAATGTAGACATTTTTGCAATTTTATTAAACAAGAAAAAGTCACATGCTGTCCATATCCTTGTGATCCTCCTTTCGATTGTTCTACTCCTTCATTGGAGTCGAGCTGTGTTTAATTAAACTGATAGGACTTGGTTTGGAAAGGCACACACCTGTCTTTATAAGACCTCACAGCTCACAGTGCATGTCACACCATATGAGAATAATGAGGTCAAAGGAACTGCCCAAGGAGTTCAGAGACAGAAACAAGGCACAGATCTGGTCAAGGTTACAAAACAATTTCTGAAGTACTCAGGGTTCCTAAGATCACAATGCCCTCCATAATCCTTAAATTGAATAAGTTTGAGACCACCAGAACTCTTCCTAGACCTAGCCGTCCAGCCAAACTGAGCAATCCTGGGAGAAGAGCCTTAGTGAGAGAGGTAAATCAGAACCCCAAGCTCACTGTGACTGAGCTCCAGAGATGCAGTAGGGAGATGGGAGAAAGTATTTGGTCCTTTATGGTAAAGTGGCCTGACGGAAGCCTCTTCTCAGTGCAAGACATATGAAAGCCTGCATAGAGTTTGCAAAAAAACACATGAAGGACTCCCAGACTATGAGAAAAAAAGATTCTCTGGTTTGATGAGATAAAGACAGAAGTTTTTGGTGATAATTCTAAGCGGTATGTGTGGAGAAAACCAGGCACTGCTCATCACCTGCCCAATACAATCCCAACAGTGAAACATGGTGGTGGCAGCATCATGCTATGGGGTGTTTTTCATCTGCATGGACAGGACGACTGGTTGCAATTGAAGGAAAGATGAATGCGGATACAGAGATATTCTAGAAGAAAACCTCTTCCAGAGTGCTCTGGACCTCAGACTTGGCCGAAGGTTCACCTTTCAACAAGCACACAGCTAAAATAACAAAGGAGTGGCTTCAGAACAACTCTGTGACCATTCCTGACTGGCCCAGCCAGAACCTTGACCTAAACCCAATTGAGCATCTTTGGAGAGACCTGAAAATGGCTGTCCACCAACATTCACCATCCAACCTGACGGAACTGGAGAGGATCTGCAAGGAAGAATGGCAGAGGATGCCCAAATCCAGGATCCCAAGAAGACTCATGGCTGTACTAGCTCAAAAGGGTGGTTCTACTCAATGCTGAGCAAAGGGTCTGAATACTTATGACCATGTAATATTTCAGTTTTTCTTGTTTAATAAATTTACAAAAAATTCTACATTTCTCTTTTTTTTCTGTCAAGATGGGGTGTACATTAATGAGAAAAAAAATGAACTTTTTTGAATTTACAAAATGGCTGCAATGAAATAAAGAGTGAAAAATTGAAAGGGGTCTGAATACTTTCCGTACCCACTGTAGCTCTTCAGTGTTATTTGCATACCAATTTAAACACTGATTTCTCAGTCATAGAGGAATGGACTGCCATGTAAAGGTATTGTTTGACTTGTCTTTGAAAGGACTCATAAATTGTTTGTGGTGTGAAATCCAGTTGACAGTTTCCCTTTAAACTAGAATTTATCTACACCTTTGCATATATTCATTGATAATTACAGTATACATTACAATATAAATAATTTAAAACAATTAATTTAAATGAATTATTATTGCCTTTCCAAGAAGAGCTACGTGCGGATTATCTTGTTATTTTCTGTCTTGTACAGGAAGATTATAAAATACACTCATAATCATATTAAACTTCATTTACTTGAGCTCTGTTTACACATGTCAGCCCGTAGCATGCATGATGTGATGTCTCTATTCTCTTTTGTCTGTCCATTTTAATATATTAAAGAAAGTTTGTTGTATTTATTTAGCACAGCAGACAACCAATTTCCTTAAAAAACCCCTGAATGAAATGTTTCAACGTGTTTTTCTAATGTTTCAATGTGTTTTTTTTCACTATATTGTAGGATAAAAAAAATATATTTATATATACAGCGGGTGAAATAAGTATTGAACACGACACAATTTTTTTAAGTATATATATATTTCTAAAGATGCTAATTACTTACATTTCTCACCAGATGTTGGTAACAACCCATCCAATCCACACAGGCAAATAAATCAAATTATAGATGTTCATAAAATTAGTGATGTGCAATAATTAGAAATTACACAGGGATTGAACACAAGAAGAAAGAGAGGTGAAAAAAGCCATAGAAAGTCATGATACAGTTGAAATCTATCAATAATTAGAAAGCAATTGTTGCGTCCAGGTGGTGGATCCTCTGGGCCGTGCACCGGACTCCCCCAGTGAGGCAACTCAGAGCTAACCCCTATACAGGAACTGTCCGGTCACCCCACCAGAGGGCCTGGCTGCACGGTTGCCGGAGCACAAAGCGGTTAAGATCAGAGTCCTTTCCAGAAGCTGGAATGAGGAAGTCCCTGGGGACATAGAGTTCCTGGTGCCAGGTTAGATGACGTGACCCAGGTACCGGTGCCAGGTAGAGCCGTTAGACGTGAGCAGAGTCCAACCGGTAGAGGAGGCAGAGGTCACCGGGTGAAGCCGAGTTTAGGAGGCGGGTTCAGACTGGAGAAGATGGTGGAGTCTCAGCTGACAGTCCCTGTAGAACCACTCCGACAGATTGTGATCAGGGCCCAGTTTAGCTTGGCAGGACAGTCCTGTGGAAGACACAAGATTAGAACGAGACACAGCAAAGGGGGACCTGGACTCCTAGCTACAGAACTCATAGAACAGGCGCCGCCCTCATGGCAGGAAGCTCCTTATATACTCTAATCCTGACTTAGGCAATATCCTGTTTCAGGAGCACTGGCCCTTTAAGAGAAGGTCAATGACCGCGCGCGCCCTAATGCGCATGCGCGATGCCCGAGTGCCGGCGCCCAGAGCAGGGAGCGGTGCCGAAGATGTAGGGGAGCCAGACAAGGTGTCCTGAGTCACAGAGGAGCGCCTGGAACAGGGTACCGGGAGCCTGGAGGGTGCCGAGGAGGACGTGTGGCTGAGGGCAGGGGACCCGGGGACTGGAGCGGTGAGTAGGGAATGGCGTTGGGGACTGGAGAGTGTGACAGCAATCCTGCCACTTTAGGAAAAATAATATTACCTGGTTCATTTGATGGCCTATAAAAAGGAGTCTCACAAGAAACATCTCATGATCGAACCAGTGAAGTGTCTCAGGACTTTCACAACCTTAGGGTATATGCCCATTATCAGGACCTGCTGCATCCTGGACTTGGCGCGTTCTGACCTGTGGAGCTGCGAGTCTTCTCCGCAGGAGAATGCAGGAGACCACAGCTGCTTGTGCCTATGATCAGGGTTGAGGCGCTGTGGTCTCTCGCTAGTGTTCTCCCTACAGAGAATGCTTTCAATTCGGCAGGAAACAATTGACATGCTGAGGCTTGGAAAGCTTCACTGCAGGTCAGTGTTTGCTGTGGAAAAAACAAGCACAGTGGGCACGGGATTTCTAGAATTCTCATCCACTGTGCTTGTAATGTAAATCACAGCGTTTTGGATGCAGCAGAAGCATGCTGCGTCCAAAACGCTGTGAAGACTGATTGTGGGCACGTACTGTTGCAAGACATACAGATGGCATTGGTTACAGAAGAATTTCTAGACTACAAAAGGTTCCATTGAGCATAGTTGAGGTCATAATCCAGGAGTGGAAATAATAATTTCACCATAAATCGGCAACAACCAGGTGCTCCCCACAAGACTTTAGACAGAGGAGTGAATAGTATTATCAGAAGAGTTGTCCAGTGGTCAAGGACCGCTTTTGGAGAGGTGCAGAAAGACCTGGAATCAGCAGGTACAATTGTTTAAAAAACCCAAAAATTAATGCACTCAACCTCCATGGCCTTTATGCACACGCACAATGCAAGACTCCATTGCTGCACAAAAGCATGTTTAAACATGATAAGATTTGCTCAACAACATTTAGACAATCTTCTGAAATACTGGAGAAAATAGTCTGGTCAGAGGAGACCAAAATTGAACTCCTAGGATGTCATAATACACACCATGTCCTTCCCATTTTTGAGGTTTTGTGTGAAACTATGTCCAATTTGCCTTTTTATCCTCTGTTTTATTTTGTGTTGTTGCAATACACAGAAAAGAAACAAAGAGTGTTTTTTTTAACACTGGTGAAACACACAAAAAGCGCTATATCAGTCTAGCTAGAGTACAAGATGCTGAATTCATGATCCTTTGTGCATTAAGTCTAAGGACTGAAGTAGGATTTCTGGTGTACAAAATTCCGCCACTTTTGATGGATTGGACAAGTGGGCGTGACCACACCCGCCTCATCTCCAGATCCGCTTATTTTAGTAGAAGGGATTCAAAGAGAAAACACAAAAATTTGCTAAATTTGTTTGACTGGTCAAAGCTTTTACACCATTTCTCTGACATAAAAACTTTGATGAACTGGCCTCATAGTTTTTTATTTTAAATTTGCTTTATTAAAGCAAAAAAAAGAAAAATTGCAAAAATATAATAATACAGGTTATGGGCAGTAAGTTCTGTCATGGGTCCTTGATCCAGGTAACTAGGCTGCGATATGTAGGGTCGAGAAGGAAGTTTTCCCATCATGTGGGGCAATGAGCATCTTCCTCTTCCATCTTCCTCTGGATGAACATGATAGACTATGGGTTGAACTCGAATGACTTACGTCTATCTTAAACCTTAAAAACTATGAAACTATAAAAGGCCATGAAAAACTTAGCACAATATTTAAAAAAAATAAATAAATAAATTCCTAAATGTAATATTAAGTAACTTCGAAGTTGTCTTTATTATCAATTTTCTTCCATTTTGCTGCTGCGTAACATCCTTAGGTATTTTTCTAAGCTCTTTGCTGAATTGTTACAAGTCTGTCCAAGCTTCTCATGATGCCTCTCGTTGCGGTCCCCTTCGTTATTTTTGTGACAGAGATAGCAGCAGGGAGGGGTTGTATACAGATCTGCCTTGGGGAGAAGAGAAAGTATCTCAAGGAGGGTAGGGAAATCCATAGATAATGAGGCAGGGCCAGAATCAGCACCCAGCGCACCGGGTAAAAGAAGGAGCCCTGGACAGCTGGGGGGCCCACTCGCCATCGTCAGGGGTGTTGATCAGTTCGGCGGTCCCCCCGACTGAGTTCCGGGGACCACAGTTCTCAGGCCGGTCTTTCCTGGCTGCCGGCCCTGCACTTGCTCCCAGTGTTCACTTTGATGTATATACTGTAGCCCCCAGCGTCCCCTGTGATATATATACTGTAGCCCCCAGCCTCCCCTGTGATATATATACTGTAGCCCCCAGGTTCTCTTGTGATGTATATACTGTAGGCCAGCCCCTCCTTTGAGATTATATATATATATATATATATATATATATATATACTAGAAGGTGGCCCGATTCTACGCATCGGGTATTCTAGAATTTACGTATTGTGTAGTTCATGTATGATTTTTGTTTTATATATATATATGTATATATATATATATATATATATATATATATATATAATATATATATATATATATATATATATGTTGTTGTGTGTAGTTACCAAGTGTTTGTGTAGGGGCTGTACATGTTCTGGGTGTTGTCTGGGTGTGACGGGGGGTGAGAGCGGTGTTGTATGTGTGTTGCGTGTGTTGCGTTGTTTGTGGAGCGCTGTGTGTCTGTAGCGTTGTGTGTGTGTTGCGCGGTTTGTGTGTGTGTGGTGTGTTTTGGGGGGAGGTATGTTTTGTGCAATGTGTGTGTTGTGCGGTATGTGCGTATATTTGTGTGTGCCGCGGTGTTTGTGTGTTGGGTGCTGTGTGTGCGCAGCGTTGTCTGTGTGTGTGGGTGTCTGTGTAGGGCAGTTGTTTGTGGTTCCCAGTGTGTGTGTGTGTGTGTGTGATGTGTGGTGTGTGGTGTGTTGTGCAGTGCGCGCGCGCGTGTGTGTGTGTGTGTGTGTGTTTTGGGGGGAGGTGCGCACTCCCAAACGTGCTCCATCCCCCATGCAGCGCACTCCCCATCGTGCTCCATCCCCCATGCAGCGCACTCCCCATCGTGCTCCATCCCCTATGCTGCGCACCCCCCATCGTGCTCCATCTCCCATGCTGCGCACTCCCAAACGTGCTCCATCCGCCATGCTGCGCACTCCCAAACGTGCTCCATCCGCCATGCTGCGCACTCCCAAACGTGCTCCATCCGCCATACTCCGCACTCCCCATCGTGCTCCATCCCCCATGCAGCGCACTCCCCATCGTGCTCCATCCCCTATGCTGCGCACCCCCTATCGTGCTCCATCTCCCATGCTGCGCACTCCCAAACGTGCTCCACCCGCCATGCTGCACACTCCCAAACGTGCTCCATCCCCCATGCTGTGAACTCCCCATCGTGCTCCATCCCCGATGCTGCGCACCCCCCCCATCATGCTCCATCCCCGATGCTGCGCACCCCCCATCGTGCTCCATCCCCCATGCTGCACCAGCATCAGCCTCTCTGCCCCCAGCATCAGCTTCTCTGCCCCCAGCATCAGCCTCTCTCCTCCCAGCATCAGCCTCTCTCCTCCCAGCATCAGCCTCTCTCATCCTAGCATGAGCCTCTCTCCTCCCAGCATCAGCCTCTCCTCTCTGTCCCCAGCATCAGCCTCTCTCCTCCCAGCCTTCCCCAGCATCAGCCTCTCTCCTCCCAGCCTCCCTCCTCCCACCCTCCCCCAGCATCAGCCTCCCTCTACCAGCCTCCCCCAGCATCAGCCTCCCCCAGCATCAGCTTCTCTTCTCTCAGCCTACCTCTCCCAGCCTCCCTCCTCCCAGCCTCCCTCAGCATCAGCCTCCCTCTCCCAGCCTCCCCAAGCATCAGCCTCCACCAGCATCAGACTCTCTCCTTCCAGCCTCCCCCAGCATCAGCCTCCGCCAGCATCAGCCTCTTTCCTTCCAGCCTCCTCCAGCATCAGCCTCCCTCTCCCAGCCTTCCCCAGGTTCAGCCTCTCTCCTCCCAGCCTCCGTCCTCCCAGCCTTCCCTAGCATTAGCTTTCCCCTCCCAGCCTCCCTCAGCATCAGCCTTCCCAAGCATCAGCCTCTCTCCTCCCAGCCTCAGCCTCTCTCCTTCCAGCCTCCCCCAGCATCAGCCTCTCTCCTTCCAGCTTCCCTCAGCATCAGCCTCCCCTTCCCAGCCTTCCCGAGGATCAGCCTCTCTCCTCCCAGCCTCCTTCCTCCCAGCCTCCCTCAGCATCAGCCTTCCGCTCCCAGTCTCCCCCAGCATCAGCCTCCCCAAGCATCAGCCTCCACCAGCATCAGCCTCTCTCCTTCCAGCCTCCCCCAGCATCAGCCTCCCCTTCCCAGCCTTCCCTAGGTTCAGCCTCTCTCCTCCCAGCCTCCTTCCTCCCAGCCTCCTTCCTCCCAGCCTCCCCCTCCCAGCCTCCCTCAGCATCAGCCTTCCGCTCCCAGTCTCCCCCAGCATCAGCCTCCCCAAGCATCAGCCTCCACCAGCATCAGCCTCTTTCCTTCCAGCCTCCCCCAGCATCAGCCTCACTCCTTCCAGCCTCCATCAGCATCAGCCTCCCGTTCCCAGCCTTCCCCAGGATCAGCCTCTCTCCTCCCAGCCTCCTTCCTCCCAGCCTCCCTCAGCATCAGCCTTCCCCTCCCAGTCTCCCCCAGCATCAGCCTCCCCAAGAATCAGCCTCCACCAGCATTAGCCTCTCTCCTTCCAGCCTCCCCCAGCATCAGCCTCCCCAAGCATCAGCCTCCACCAGCATCAGCCTCCCTCGTCCCAGCCTCCCCCAGCATCAGCCTCCCCCTCCCAGCCTCCCCCATCATCAGCCTCTCTCCTCCCAGCCTTCCCCATGATCAGCCTCTCTGCTCCCAGCCTCCTCCAGCACGCCGTGCTCCTCTGCCGACACTCACACACCCGATCGCATCCACTCACACACACCCGATCGCATCCACTCACACACACCCGATCGCATCCACTCACACACACCCGATCGCATCCACTCACACACACCCGATTGCATCCACTCACACACACAGACACTGACGATATCGCACATACGCGCTGATACTCACAACATCCGGACATACCACATGCCTCTGGCCATGTGATCCTCCGTCAGGTCCTGGAAGATCACAACAGCACAGTATCGAGGCCGAGAAGCAAGCGATATCGCCGGATGCTGTGAGTATGTGGATGCGATGTGTGTGTGAGTGTGTGGATGCGATGTGTGTGCGAGGTGTGTGTGAGGTGTGTGTGAGGTGTTTGTGAGAGTGAGTGCGATCTGATGTGTGTGTGTATGCGTGTGTGTGTGCTGTTATGTTTGTGCGTGTGGAAGTCCCGCCGCTGCAGGACCTTTATTTACTGGTAACTATGCAAGCATGGTTACCAGCGCAACACGTCCCCCGCTCGCACGGGAGCCAACACCAGCATACGGCGGCGGCGTACGCTGATGTGGGCTCCTGTTGGTGAGGGGGGAAAGGGGGGGGGGAGGAGTACAGTACTCACCTGGGATTCGTGGCTCCGTGACCGTGTCAGTTCAGCAATGCGGGGGGGGGGGGGGGGGGGGGGGGACGAGAGCTAACGTCTATTGCGTGAGGGGGGCGGGGCGTGGCGTGGGCGAGTTGCCAATGCCTGCAGGGTGCCGGGGCGAGAGGCCAATCTGTGGGGGGGGGCAGAGCCTGGGCGAGCGGCTGGCCAATCCGTGTGGGGGCGCAGCCGGGGCGAGAGGCCAATCCGTGTGGGGGGGCGGGGCCATGGCGAACCCAGCGGCCAATCAGCTTTGTGTCACCGTAAGGACATGTCACGGTGACACAATTTTGGAGCATGACAGACAGACAGACAGAATAAGGCAATTATATATATAGATTGTAGCCCCAGCCGCTCCTGCAATGCATACAGCAATTCCATTCCATAATGGCCATTCCTGTTAAAATGACGTGTATATATATATACATTGGTGTTCATAAGTCTGCACAGGCATAAAGAAAACTATATATTTCATGCTTCTGCATCTCTACAGTGAAACTGGTGGAACATATATGTTTTTGTAATCCCTCATTGTATACCATACTCATTTTTGAATGTCCCAAGTGTATACATTTTTGTGGTATGTGCATTTTTGATATTTTTTACAGCATAACCATACCTACACCAGTACAGTGTGTAGAATGGTGAACAGGTTTCTAAGTTCATTAACTTCCAATGCAAGTTCACACAGACTTAAATTTTACTTTTTAAGATTTATTATTTTTTATTTAATTCAGAGTCCTGAAAAGGGCCTTTTGAGGGCATCTTTAGTGTCTAATACTTTATTGGCCGGCCTTTGCATCTCTGTAGCATTGAGTGAACAAGCTTCTGCAGATGTTCACGAGTGATGATGTGGTTCCAGGCCTGTATCAGAGCCTCAATCAACTCTCTCTTGGTCCTTGGCTGTTTTTTAGATACCTCCATTGATACCTTTTGCCACAAATTTTCAATTGGATTGAGGTCCGGGGACTGGGCTGGCCAGTCAGTAGTAGCCACCTTGTTCTTTTTTTTCCATTCCGTTACTGTCTTAGCTCTGTGACAAGGAGCATTATCATCCTGGAAGATATAATCCCCTGAAAACAGGTGTTGAGTAGAAGGCAGCATTTTCTTATTAAAGATGTCTATGTATTTTTTTGCATTAACCATATACTCCATAATTTGAAGCCATCCAACACCATTGACTGCCATACAGCCCCAGACTATTACTGTCATCGGATGTTTCACAGAGAAGCTCAAACACTCTGGCTTGTACTCTTCATGTGGAAACCTTCTGACATAAGACTTGCCATCATTTCCTAAAATGCAAAAAGTGCTTTCATCACTAAATAGCACTTTTTCCCACTCCTCCTTCCTCCATTTTGAATATTTCAATGGCCACAGTTTTCGCCTTTGTCTTTGTATGGCTGTCATCAATGGCTTCTTTCGGGCCTTGCGCCCTCTCAATCCTGCTTCCAAACATCTCTTCCTAACAGTTGATGTTGCTACCTCAATATTTCACTTTTCTTGCCATGCTCGCAGAAGCTGAGGAGAGGTGAGCTTTCGATTGGCAAGGGATGTTCTTATCAGTACCCTATCCTCCCTTTTAGTTGACTTTCTGGGCCGACCAGATCTGGGCCTGTCCTGGGTAATTCCAAGCTGCTTATGTTTCTGCATAATTCTTACAACTGTACTCTGATTACAGCTGACCTTCCTTGCGATCTGGGGGCCAGTATAACCCTCTTCATGTAGCACCACAACTCGCACACGATCCTCCGCTGACAAAAATCTGAAGGCTTCCATCATAAAGCTCTACAGTATGATTCACTAGATAGACCTACAGATAAAACAAACAAACTAAGCAGCAGAAGTGAGGCAATGTAATGGAATGTGATAAAATAGAAGAAAAAAAACCCAAAAGTTGTGCACTGCACTGCTTACCACTCTGTGGAAAATGCTGCAATAAAGTCCTTTGGCTCAATTCCATGTAGAGCCCGCCTTGTGGGTGCTTGAAGTGCAGATCAGCTGCTGTATCCTCACATTGGACTTGGCTGAAAAAAACAGCTGACGGCAAGTGGAAGTCCTGAACTACCGTGGTGCTATATGCCAAGAAGCCAGAGCAAGTACTAATATCATAAAAAAGAGAAGTTTTGGCAGCACTCTGCGGTGTCAAGAAATCTATTTTATTTTTCTTTTTTGCAGAGAGGTGATACAGACATGAGGGAGCAGGGGGAGCGGAGCACAAGGACGACGGTACCGTTTCGCACCTCTAGAAGACGCCGACATCAGGAGAATAAAACAAGTTTCATGGAGAAATTGAATAAGCAGGGACATAATAAAATCTATAACTTGTCCCAAAGAACCCTGACCAAGGACATGACCACAGCTCTAGAAAAGGGACTTAATTTTTGTTTGCCTGAGAAATTCTGTTTCACAGATTTCCAGATTGATCTCTACAAGTCTTGCAGAAAAATCCACCTAAAAAATTCTTTGCTGGTGCCAATACTACTAATAAAGAAAATACCGTGGCAGAACAACCCTGTAGAATAGGTCCAGTTGGTTTTTGTTTTAAGGACTCTGCACTTGACTCAGTGAGAGAAGATACACTGACCCTATTGAGTCTGACAGAAAATGATGAGTCCTTACAACGATCACCAATGGCCACACAGGCTGCATATTTTCAGGGAGGGATTAAATCAGATTTTTTTTCCACCAGTGGTATAAAAACGTATACTCAGCTAGTGGTCTTCTATATGATCCTCTCCTGGCAGTGCTAGAGACTCTCCAGGCCTCCTTCTTCTGGTACAGATGGTATCTATGTGACCATTGCAGACAGTAATTAATCACAGTTATCACATGTATGTATGACCAGAAAGGGAGGATCGATGGACAATCCCTTAAAGCAATTTTATTATTTTCATAAGCTACATATTAATTTACCTTATGATTTTTTTTATATAAATTGTTTACCCAGTTTTAAGGGAATTTTTCTTTTATTTACCTAAATGTATATATTCGGGGCTAAAAATAAATTTTCTTTTGCTTTTCATTAAAACATTTGTCCTGTTTTCGTTCTATAACGTTTGTGTTGCACCGCCTTCCTGACTGCGGAATGAAATAGCTAGGAATACGTCAGTTAAGGCTATGTGCCCCCAGGACTCTGTACCCGCGGATTTTGCTGCAGAAAACCTGTGGATTTTTCTGGATTTTCTAGATAAATCCGCAGGTTTTAGCAAGTACAGACACTCCCCATGTTATCCTATGGGACATGGGGAGTGTCTGTGTCCTTGCTACGGTATGTGCAGCTGCAGAAAATGCTGCGGATGTCCCACAGACGCACCTGATTGCATGTCAATTATTTATGCAGAAATACCTGCGGAATTCCCGGCCCTCCACTATGGAGATAGAGGCCGGGACTTCTGCAGGTAAGCCGCATGAAAGTCCGCTGGTTTAGCGCAGCTATGTCGCTGTACTACCGCAGCTATAAATAGCTTCAGTTTCCAAAGAGCAGCTGCGGGAAACCTGCGGATATATCCGCAGGTACAAACTCCCGTGGGCACATAGCCTAAGGCCTCTTTCATTGCTTAGTACATTTTCAATGATCCAAAACAATCCAGAATAATCCAGAACCCAACAGGTACAGATGCCCTTATTGGAGAGTTTGTAGCGCTTTTATCTGTGTTTCTGAGCTCCTTTCAGCTGATTTATGACCACAGACCACATCAAAGTTGAATTTGAAGGAAGACAAAGGGCTGGATATGTCAATACTGGCGTTGTTTGTGTCGGTCTTGAAGAGATGGTCTGGAGACAGAGGCTCCTGGTTCATGAAGAGGCATATGCCACTTGTCATGACCCAGCTTCACCTATTTTGTTGGAGGAATAGAAATGGTGTTGTAACACCAAGAGTCGCCAAATTCTACTGCAGCCTCCATTGAGCAACTGTTCACTCCGAAAAAAATAAAAAAATTGATCCAGAATAATCCAGAATAATTCAGAATGTTTGATAAGCCAGTCCCCAACAGGCACGGAGGACCTTATTAGAGAGTTGGTAACTAGGAATGATCGAACACTTGGATTATTCGGCTTCGCGAATATTTTCCGAATACCTCGCCGCTATTCGACTATTCGCGAATATTCGATGCGCAATGTAAGTCTATGGGAAACCCGAATAACAACTATTTGGATTCTGGCTTCCCATAGACTTACATTGCGCATAGAATAGTCGAATAGTGGCGAGGTATTCGGAAAATATTCGCGAAGCCGGATAATCCAAGTATTCGATCATCCCTATTTGTAACTCTTTTATCTGTGTTTCTGAGCTTTCAGCTGATTTATGACCACAGACCACATCAAAGTTGAAAGTGGCTGAAAACAAGGGACCGATATGTCAATATCGACGTGGTTCCTGCCGGTCTTGTAGATATGGTTTGGAGACAGAGGTTCCTGGTTTATTGAGAGACATATGCCGCTTGCCCCAGCTCCACCTACGTTGTTGGGTGAATGGAGCACCAAGAGTTGCCAAATTCTACTGCAACTTTTCAAAGTTTTTTACTCCAAAATTCTGCCATAACACCTTTCATAAAAGGGGTCGAAAGAACCTATGTAAAACAAACAGTGCAACATTTTTACTGAAATTGCTAACATTTTTCTCAACCCTGAATACATGCATAAAAAAATTAATTGTTCATAAAGGTGGGTAGTCTGTTTAATTGTAGATTGGGGATTGGAGTTGAGAAAATAGATAGGAAAAATGTCCCGAAAGTTAAATAATTTTTAAATGATGACATTTCTTTAAATTTAAATTAAAAATAATCTCTAGGATTTTATGACTCTGAATAAAGTATAAAATTAACAGATTTGAGGTCCTTCTTACTTTGCAGTTTTATTCCATACCTTTAACTTTTGCTGCTTTGGGTTTTCATAGCCGTAGACCAAATTTTATTACGGTACTTGTGTCAGTTACAATGACTTCTCCCTACCACATGGTGGCAGTAAAGTCCCACAAGAAAAGGAATTTTTGTAAAACTTGCCAGAACAGTAGGTGAGAATAAACAAAATGTAGGGAGTGTTCAGCGGGCATATAAACCGGGCTATCTCATGTAGCCATAGATACGAGGGCTGCTTTATAACATCTTTACAAGGCTTTGGTTATTGTAGCGTAATGTGGCTTGTAAACTGCGCTTGTTTGAACTGCATTTTACATGCAAGCACTTTTATCTAAGTCAGAAATTTATGTCTTGCATTGAGAAAAGAATAAGAAATGTAGGGATCACATTAGAAAAAAAAAGTTTTTTGTATCTCTTTGCAGCGATAAAGCAGAGAGAAGAAACCAGTATCTGAAAGTTGGAGATTTTTAGTGATCCGTTGGCACATCGGTTTACTGAAGCACAATTGATTATTTTGGGGGGGGGGAGGGGTGCAGGGCAGCGTTTGCTTTCTTGCTTACTCTTGTTCTACCTCTCTGTCTATTCTATTGTATTTATTCTGGTGAAACTTTCCAACCCGCCGTTGAACTGGCAGGGGTCCAGAGAATCCTAAATGCCACGATGAGTACCCTATTAAAGTTACGCGCCTCATAGGAAATGTGTGTAATGCCTTTGGCTTTCATACCAGAAACACTTATCTAGGATATTTCCACTCAGACCCGAGTCATTATCGGAAGATAATCACAGATATATGAGAATGTTTCAGTGAAATGGCGATTCGCCTAATTATTACTTACATAGGTATACGGTAGAGTGCCAGGTAATGGTGTGAGCGCATTATTGGTTTAAGCCTCTATATTCATTCTGATGGAAGTGATGGCTATTGCAGAGTTGTTCAAAATTGCAAACATTTTGCCGGGACAGAATTACAAGGCGAGTGGACCTAAGGGGTACTTTACACGCTGCGACATCGCTACCGATATATAGTCAGGGTCACGTTGTTAGTGACGCACATCCGGCGCCGGTAGCGACATCGCAGCATGTGACACCAATGAGCGACGATCAACGAGCGCAAAAACGTGAAAAATCATTGTTTGTTGATACGACGTTCATTTCCTTAATATCGTTGCTGCTGCAGGTATGATGTTGTTTGTCATTCCTGCGGTAGCACACATCGCTATGTATGACACCGCCGGAACAACAAACATCTCCGTACCTCCGTCCACCGGCAATGCGGAAGGAAGGAGGTGGGCGGGATGTTACGTCCCGCTCATCTCCGCCCCTCCGCTTCTATTGGCCGGCCGCTTAGTGACGTCGCTGTGACGTCGCTGTGACGCCGAACGCCCCTCCCCCTTGAAGGAGGGATTGTTTGGCGGTCACAGAGACGTTGCTGATAAGGTATGTGCGTGTGACGCTGCCGTAGCGATAATGTTCGCTACGGCAGCAATCATTACATATCGCAAGAACGACGGGGGCGGGTGCTATCGCATGCGACATCCTAGCTATCGCTAGCAATGTCGCAACGTGTAAAGTACCCCTAAGTGTATCCCGTGCTTGACAATACAGGCGTCAAGGCACTAACATAACACATAAGTTAAAGTTTCACCCAAAATGCTGAGCGATAACAGGCCCATGTCAGCTTACAATCCCAATTCTTATTTATTATAAAATTAGTTTGTTCTAGCAGACATTTCTAGTTTCATTGCTCAGTTGAATGAGAGAAACTACATGGTTTATTGCCTGTAAGACTAGGATGCAGTACTATCTGTGCCTACAACATAATTACCAACAAGTATTTGGGTTATATAGTGATGTTTTAGTCCTGATCCTCCCTAAACCCACCCAGAAACTCTGATTTGTGTAAATCCTGCCCCCCTTCAGTCTACACTGATTTAAAAAAATCAAGACACTGTTGACAAATTTAGGCCAGTTATATATATGCAACATAACTTATAGAGAAAGACAAAGAGGCAGTACTATATTTGTCAATATCAGCCACAGGGAGAGTCAAGGAAGCAGTATTATCTGTGTCTACCGAGACAAGAGACAGGAAGGCAGCACTATCTGTCTTCATCTTTTGCTAGTTAAAGACAATGAAGCAGTACTATCTATTCCTACATCAGTTTAAGGTCTCCGACACACATTCGTGCCGCCGGTACGTGTTTGTTACGTTTTTGCACGTGTCGGCGGCATGGAGACACGTACACCAATGCTACCCTATGGTAGCAGGCACACACATGTAAAACCACACGGAACGTGTGTCCGTGTCCATTTGTACGTGTGTGTGTTTTCCAACACGCTATGTCCGTTTTTCTCCAGCAGCACGGGTGTCACACGGCCCGCACCTGTACCACACGGATGTAGTGTGGATGCGGTCCCATGTGACACGCGCTGGAGAAAACTCACGTGTCAGAGAAAAAAATAACAAATCTTTACTCACCTTCTCCAGCCCTCCTGTCTCTGCCGCTGCTGCCACTTGCTGCCGACCACCGCTCATTATGCTCATTTAATATTCACTTCACTGTGGCCGGCAGCAGCAGCAGCGGGGAGTCGGCGGGGCTGGAGACTGAAGATCAGTACCCTGGACAGCAGGAAGGACCACATGAGTATGCAAATTACCGGTTCTCCGTGTGTTATCGCGGATAGCACACGGAGAACACACGTGGCCCGCACGTACCGGAGACATATACTTACCTACACGCAACACGCAGGGAAAATACGTGTCTCTCGGCACGTGCGGGATTTTCACGTGAGTGTGGCAGAGGCCTATGAGAGAGAGAGGTAGTCTCTTCAAAGAGACAGTCTAAATGGTCCAATGTAATTTACAGGGAGAGGCATTAAGGCAGTACTAGATGTGCACATAACATGTACAGGAGGAAGCATTATGGCAGAACTATAGAACTATCTGTGCTTATATCATTTACATGGAAAACAAATATGCAGTAGTGTCACTGCCTACATCATTTGCAGGAAGAGATGGGAGGCAGTGCTATCTGTACATATATACCTTACTGGGAGAAACAGCCAGGGCTAAATGTGTCTACAGGAATAGGCAATGGAAAAATACTGTCTGTGCTCAAATAATTTACAGGTCTCTACCTAGAAATACAGTGTTAGCTGTGTCTACATTATTTACAGG